>NC_092422.1:57546020-57696645 GCF_036169615.1 Heliangelus exortis
TTTCTCTTCTGAAGATTCTACCACTATGCAGCAATAACTTATGCAATAAGTTACTTTTGTCAGGTATCAAGGAGAAGATGTGATCTACAGCCTCTGCATCCAGTCACCTTCATTGTTTCTACAATTCTCCTGGTGTCTCACAGCTGTTCTCAATGCATCAGCCTTCTTTTCTGAAAACTCAACACAAACTTCCCCATTTCTTGTTTTTGCATAGCTTAAAAAAAAGAACCAAAACTCTAGAAATGCAAATGTTCAGTATCTTCAGCAGACTTAGGTTAAAACTCTACTGCATATAAAACTCAGCCTGGCCATTAAATATCCTCTTTGAAGTATGATACAATATTTAACAGACCAGACATTTTACAAATGCTGTGCTATATTACAGCTTTTAGGAAGAGCATATGCTGCAGTATTGATTGCTCACATGTAGTATTACAAATAATAATTTTGAGTACTGTTACAAAGGCACACATGTATGCTCATGCATACATAACAGATCAATCAGTACTGCAAACATTTGCTCTAAAAGTATGATAGCTATAAGCACTCAATTCTGTTACTGTACCAGAGTATAGCAATCCTTTACAGGAATTTTGCTATATTAATACACTCTCTGCTACTAAATAAACCATTATCCATACCCACAGTAAAATAATGGAAAATTATTTTTAAATAAGTATTAAAAAAAACCCAACCAATTCATTCTTTGTTAGTAGAATACATGTTCCTGATCCTTTGCAGGAAAGTACTAGAAAATCTAGTAATCTAAAAAGGAAAACAGTACGAAACCAGATACACCTTAAAATAAACGATGGCAGGTCTCATTAGTTAGATGTATGGCAAATTAATAAAGTACCACAAATGTCTCATGGTTCTGCAGGTAATGATGATTTTTTCCATCCTTAGCATTTTTACTCAGTAATAACTCCCTCACTGATCTTTTTCTTTCCCCCAAAGAGGCATTACAGTATCAGAGCACTTGCTAATGCTGCCAACACCAGAACAGCCTACCACTTTGTTCAATAAGTAGCAAGATGTCAGTTCCTAAAACAAATGTCCTCCAGACCTTTGGCAGTTTAAAGGGTATTTATTAGTCCTCTCTATACTATAATGAAAAAGATCTACACCTGATAATTAAGTCATTTTACTTCAGCTGATGCTAAAAATAAGTGATTGCAAGGATCATACATCTAGTAAAAAGAGACCAAGACATTCCTTCCAAAACTATATGCAGACATGAAATATGTGTGAATCCATACCTGTTTGTTTATGTTGGCCCCCACTTGAATCAACCAATTCAGGCACTGTGGATGTCCTCCAAAAGCAGCAATATGGGCTGGTGTTTGAGCAAAACGTGTTGTACTGGCATTTACAGAAGCTCCAGCTCTTACTAACTGCATTAGGCACTCCAGCTTTAAAGACACGAGGGAATAAAACCGAAAATGTTATACAGATGTGCTAAGACAAATACTGTGCTAGATACACAAAGCCTAGAGAAGCTAAATTTACTAGTGACACTCCATGGATGCAAACCAAAAGACAATACGAACATGAGGACTTGCCCAAGGACTTGCCCACTCCTCCCTCCTTTGGCTGTGCCTGGAATGTAGGCAATTCACAACCCCCCAAACTGAATTCTGACATTTGTTTTCTGAACGGAGAAGAAAGCATAAATACATCAGAACCAAATAAAAGAGCTTTTTGAGTACTGTTACAGAGGCACACATGTATGCTCATGCTTAAATAACAGATCAATCAGTACTACAAACAACTGCTCTAGAATTATGATAGCTATGTCATACTTATATGAAATATATAGTATATACATATATATATGATAGCTATATCATATCTAGAAGAGAGCTGCTATTCCAGCAAAGCTGCAAACACAGTACTAAACAGGCATTATTAGGCAACATTTACCAAAAACAAGAATTCTGTTAGGAGATACAAAGACCTATTCTCAGGAGAGTTTAAACAAAGGTAACTCACAAAAACACAAGTAAGCTTCTTTAACGTTTTCCTAGAGTGACAGATACAGATTACTAATGAAAACTAACACTGTTAACACTATGCTGAATCTATAAAAGGAACAAATTATTTTAGCTGTTTTCCTATGATTAAGAAAAGCTCGCTGTTTTTAAAAAATTGCAGTATTCTGTCACACTATATTCTTTTATTTTCCCATCATACTCATTTGAAGTGTCAGATAGCCAGCTACTATTTTTAAATGTTCATAATATCACATTTGTAGAAGCTGAGCAAACCACAGCCACAATGACCTCAACTTTCAAAAACAGTAAAAAAAAAAAAAAAAAAAAAAAAAAAAAAAAGCTCCTTTCCTGTCACACAATAACATTGTCTTTTTGTTGACAGGAAAAGGAATATACTATGCTAAAATAAACAGTTTAGTCTATGCTTCCATTTACTGTGGTTAGAAAACAAACACCACTGCACACACATGACCAACGTCAAAACAAAAAAACACCACACTGACTCAGAGCACTGGTTCAGGTATGCAGAGAAAGAACAAACAAAAACCAAAACTGAACGCACACAAAAACCCAAAAACCCCCACACCAAACAACAAAAAAACCCACAAAAACCCTACTGGTCAGTCTCACACAGTTAAAGGAAATGTTTATTAGCCCTACTACAGCTATGGAGTAATTTGCTCATAAAGGTGCAATTAAAAAGCATTGGCACTAATTAAGGGAAGTAAAGGCATCAGGCTGAGGGTAACTGAAACATTGTTGTATTTATGAAATACACTGGCACAAGCTTCAACATTATCAACGAAAATGTACCTTTCCAAAAGCAAACAAGTAGTTTTAATTTAAAGAAATTACATTACAAAAGGATATGGAAAAAAAAAAAAATCACGATTTTAATGCTCCAGTACCCGAATACATTTTATATTTGCCAGTACAGATTTTTGTTGCTGTTCACATGCTAGCATCCCTAATATTGCTGCTAACCCTTAATAGCTGTAATGCTGTAATTATTAATAAGCAATATGATGGAAAAATGCTCCAGCTACACCAAAAAGTTCCTCTGCTCTAACTGCAAACAAAAATTACGCTCAGACAGTTTTTAAAACAATAGGCTTTTAACAGAATTTGAAAACACTTCAGACAAGCATTAGAACTTCAGGAAAGTAGTTTATTTCCTGCACAGAAACTAGGCTCAAAATTTTTGTAATTATACAGGCATTATAACCCACCAACTGAAAGGGGAAAAACATTTGAGCCGTTTCACACGTCATCTTGCACTGTTTAAATCTGCTTTATAAGATGACTCACAGTCATGGCTATCTATGCAACTTTATGTTTACATACTCTTTTCTCTAGTGCTTTTTTCCCCCCCCCTTATCTGTCACAGGGCTTTAAGTTGACATTTCATCCCATTTAGTACTGAAGCATGAGTCTTCTGCATTACAGCTGTCAGAAAGACCTACTTCTTCCAGCACTAGAGAAGAATGAGGTAAATTACTTTCGTGGATAGGATAAGTCAATGTAATGAAAAAACAATACATTACTTGATTATTTAGGCTTCAGATTAGGACACAAAGCCATTTTCATTAAATAATCTTAGTGAATGTTTTCCACTGTACTGTTATACCTAAAGCAGAGGTTAAACTGCTTTGATGAAAAAGACAGGCCCCCATGTGGGTCACAACAGTAGCAAAACACCAAGGAAGAGAAAAGTTTTTTTATCTGCACTACTTCTATTCCAAAAGAAACAGAATGTAATTACTACTATTTTGTTCCTTATGATGTAAATGGCAAAAATAAATGGCAAAAATAAATGTAGGAAAAAATACAAGCACATAGATGTGGCCAGAGAAAATAAAAATACACATGGAAGTGGCTAAAAAGAAAAATTAAATTAAGGTTAGTAGAAGAAAGTGAATTAACAGTAACTTAAATTTTTATGCAAGCCCTTTAACGTTCTACCTCTTTGGTAGCTTTTTAGATTGTTAACACTTTTACATTATGACCCATCTTCTCAGGAATCTGAAGAATGCCAGGGTAATTTAGGGCACTATATAATTAAATCTAAGTAAATACAGCAACTGTAATGGGAATTAATTTACACCTCAGGGTATGAGCACTTAACTACAGAAATATCCTGCACACACAAACTGCAAAGATACTCAGCACAAATAAATCTGGACATGCTACTATCCCTAAAAACAGGTCCATTCTTCCACAGAAAATCCAGATATTACAAGTAGAAAAGCTTCTCTTCAATTGGTTTTGCAAGTATTTTATTTATTACTTGCAAGCTACTAAAAAATTACCATGTTTTCAATTTTAGTCTTCAGATACTCCATTTTTATTTGTTCTAGTATAAGATCAGCATCAGCCCCCAAAAAGCTTTCTACTTTCTCATTCTTATTTCTAACAGAACTTGACTATTGCTCCTTCCTTACTGCAGCACATCTTTAGGTGTATGAAAGAATGCAGTCCTACACAGCTTTATTCTAAAACGATTCTGTACTGCACTTTGATATGAGGGCTTTCTTCTATGTTCAAACTCTACAACAAGGGACAGAACCATCTCTGTACTGCTGAAATTCACCAGCCCTAGACTGATGCTGTGTGTGCATTAGCACACATGTACACGCATGAACAGCTTTAGATTTCACTGCTTACAACAAATTGTTCCACAATGACTTCTTCAGAAAGGAACTCAATCGGTTTTGTCATTTCAGCCTCCCACAGAGCTGCAATTAGATGCATGTCTGATGGATCATGCTGCTAAACAGCTCTGTATGGGAAGGACGGCCACAAAGTTCTGTCACTGTTTATTTCTTACAGGGAAAGAACAATAAGCAAGAGTAAATCCAACAAAATCTAGAAAAACAAAGAAGGGAAATCAGTCTTATTCATTAACTAGTAACGAACATTTCAAAAAATAACGTTTTACAACTCTGATACTTTGAGAAACATAAAAACTCCACTTGAAATTTTGATGAAACTGAATTAAAAAAAAAAAACTGAAACACACACAAAAAACCAAACCAAACAAAAAACCATGCTCATAAATAAAAACCTAAAACCGGCATATCAGTGTCCACTAAGAGCAGTTAGTTTCATTGCTGGCAACCATCTATTAATTGGTGAAAGGTGAAAGTACAATTACGCCACACAAAGTCAGTCTAATTTGGGATTCAATCACATTACTATAACTTTTTCAAGTCTGTTGCATGCTCTATGGCTTAGAGAAAGGAACACTACCTAAACAAGACTAAAGATCACACAGGTAACTTCTGTAAGTTGAAACTGCCTGGACTTTTGTCACAAGGCTTTTAGGAAAGTATGTTTACACCAAGTTGTTCAAAACCCATTTACAGCCTAAACCATCTTTGCCAGTCTCATTTCACTAGCCAGGTTTCCCCTTTTAGATGCAACAACAAAAAACCCACCCAAATTTTGCCAATACCCTAGAATGAACATGGCAAATACAAACACATGACTTGTTCTTTTCGTTAAATGTTTCTGCAACAATCTCTTGAACAGACACAAAACCTCATATAACCTAGGATGGCCAGTGGAAAGCTGAAGACACTGAAAGCAAAACAAAAACCTTCACACACACTTCCCAGACAAAAGCATGACTGCCACAAGCAACATACCGCTTCTTACAAGATGGAAAAAGGAAACCTAAGACTGTAATGCCAAATTCATATCTCCACATATTCTATGAGCATACTTCATAATAAAGTTTAAGGCATTTTTTTTTCAGTGAAGAGGACTAGCAGTTTCTTTCTGAACAGATAAAATTCTGCTTTAGGTTTTGCGTGTTTGTCTTCTGTTGTTTGCTTTGGGTTGTTTTAGGTTCTTTTCAGACTGAAGAACTAGTTCTAAAATGTTTCTTCAACAGGCACTGAAGATCACTTAACATATAGACACCATCTCTGAATGTACTTTTTATAATCCATGACAACTGCTTAAATTTTCGTCCTCCTTCCAAATGCAAACAATAAACAAACTGAAGTATATTGGAAATGGGTGGAAGAACAAAACCAAAAGCCCCTAAAAATCTTAAACCAGACAAATCAATGAGAGGAAAAAAAAACCAAGCCCCAGCTGTCTAGGCTGGAATTCTGCACAGGCTGGACCACTAAGTGTATTAGAAACAGGAGAAGAAATTAAATTTCTTCACAGAAATGAACAAATTGTGATACAACTCATCTTCAGACTTAAGGTTAAAGCTAAGTGAGAGAAGAAAGGCACTTTAGAAACATCCGGGTTATTTTTTCCATTGCCCATTTTCTAAGTATCTGCCAATTCTCATTTTTTAATTTGTCAATCCAAAGATGGTTATAAACACATTTATTTCAAAAACGGTACTAGGATACTTGCATAGCGTGGATTTAAACACTGCCTGTTTGCTTAGAAAGACTGCTGTATTTTTTCACGCTGAAGGTTCAGAAAGAACCGAAGGCAGAGGTTTCAGGAACAGACTTCATTTCAGCTGGAAGGGCTCTCCAGTGATCATCCAGTCCAACTGCCTGACCACTTCATGGCTGACCAAAAGTTAAAGCAGGTTAAGGTCATCGTCCAAATGCCTCAAACACCAGCAGGCTTGGGGCATCGACCACCGCTCTAGAAAGCCTGCTGCAATCTTCTTTACGCTCTCGGTAAAGAAATGGCTTCCTAATGTCTGAACCTCCGCGGTCACAGCTTTAAACCACACTGTAGCTACTTATGTTTTGATCTTTCCTGCATTGCAACGATGCCAACGCAGTTAATTCCATACTAGCGTCTGCCTGCGTAAAAACGGCCATTTATTTTTCTCACTTAAGGCAACGGAGTGCTTTACAAGCACAAACATCTTCTTCCCAAACTCCTAACAAGAGCCAGTAGTCATAACACAGCCACCACAACAAAACAGTCTCCAGGTGTGGAGCTGGAAGCCGATAAGGGCCACAGACCGTCTCTGCAGACAAAGCGCGACGAGAGGGTGGCTTACCCGGGAGGAGGCGGCCAACACGGCGGCCCCTCACGCCCCGGCAAGCCAGCTCGGAGGGGATCAGCGTGGGAGGAAAGCCCTATCTCTCATCCTCCTCCCCCTCTGTCTCCCGCCGCCCTGCGCCGGTGACCCGGGCGCCTTTTGAAACCTCGGCCGCCCCTGCCAAGCGAGCGATTAAAAAAAAAAAAAAAAAAAAAAGGCCGCGGGTAGAGGGGGGATGGATAATTCGGGGACGGCAGGTGCCACCGCCATCTGCCCCACCCCCGCCTGGCTGACCGCAGGGGGACCGGAGAGAAGCCAAGCGCCGCGGTTCTCCCCCTCCCGCCCCGATCGCCGGCGGGGGCAGGAGCGGCGGCAGACGGGAGGACGGGGGCGAAGAGGCGGCGCGGGGCGGCGGTTGCCTCCCGGCAGAGCGCGCGCAAGGGGCAAAGATGGCGCCGCGTTGCGCGCCAGCGGGACTCGCGTCCTCCTTCCCCTCCTCACGCACATACACATCCCCCACCACCACAACCACCACCTGCCCCGGGCCGCTCCCCTCCACCGTCCGAACCGAACCGGGCCGGGCCCCACCTTGCCGAAGTGCGCGGCCCAATGGATGGGCGTCCAGCCGTAGAAGGAATCCTCGGCCGCCAAGTCGGAGCGGGGCGAGCTCTGGAGCAGCGAACACAAAGCGGGCAGGTCCCCATCGCGGCAGGCGCGGTGCAGGGGGAAACGCAGGGTCAGCAGCTCCTCGCTGGAGAAACCCGCCTCGGGGACGGCTCCCAGCGACATGGCGGGAGGGAGGGCGGGCAGGGCGAAAGCGGCGAGAGGGGTGGTGGTGGTGCTGGCGGCGGCGGCAGGGGCGAGGGGAGGGGGGAATAGGAAGGAGGGGGAAGGTGGGGCGGAGAAGGGAGGAGGGGGAATGGGGCGAGGGGCGGGAGGGGAAGGGAGGGGGGGAGAAGGAAGAGAAGAAGCGAGCGAGCGGGCGTGCGGGCAGGGACGCGCTGCCCCGGCGGGAAGCGACGGCGACTGCGGCGGCTGCGAGCTGCCCGAGCACAAAGGAAGCGAGGCGGGGCCGCACACGCTGCTCCGCCCCTCACGGGCGGGGCCCGGGAGCCCCTCGGGAGTCAGGCGGAGGGGGAGCGGGAGCGGGAACGCTTGGGGGAGCAGGGAGGGGGTGGTGGCGGGAGGCGCGTGTCCGCTCGCTGCGCGCCGCCCGTTTTTTCCGTTGCCCGAGGCGGGAGGGTCGGTGCCGCCGCCGGCGCCCTGAGGAGCCTTTTTTCTTTTAGCAGCAGCCTCCAGGGTAGGGCGGGAGCAGCCTTCTGGGGCCCGGCGTTTCGGTAGAGAGGGCCGGCGGCTCTAGGCACGCCGGGGAAAGCCCGTCGGCGACGCGGGGCGAGAGGGAAAGGTTCGTGGTTTCGCTGCTGTCTCCCCCGCGCAGGTGGAATCTGCCGACGGCGTTTCTGAGCCTGTGCTGTGGGTAGCGGAATCGGCCTCCCCCGAGGATCCGCTGCGTATCTGAACGGGCACCGGGTAGGGTTTCCAGAGTACCTCTGCGGTTAGCGACAACAGTTGAGGAGATAAGATGTTTATCTGTGTTAAAAAACACACAGGCGGAAGCAGATCTGATGGAAACAAGGCACTCCCCACCTCAAGCCCTCCTCCAGATACCAAGCAGTCTTGTTCACCTGCGCAGACCCTCCCCCAACTCAAAGAGACTCGGTGTGTGTGATACGTTTCCTTGCTTGAGGCCCTGACCGCGTATCTGAATATTCAGTCGCGTTGTTTTCATACTCCATGTAAGTGCTTCCCAGCTAAAGCCATTAACCCTCAGTACTTGGATATCGCTTTGGGTTTCTGCTGCAGAATGGATTGCAAACCAAAGGATAACCTGGTTAGTGACTGATTAAGAAGATAATGCCAAATTTTTAATTGCATCTAGAATCCTGTCAGGTTTAATGACTCCACAGAAACTTAAGTCAACTTTTGTTGGTTATCCCTTATTATTTTCTGTTGAAAGTATTTCTAAGCTATTTTTCTGACAGCAGTAAAATTCAATTGGTGGTAATATGTTTGCATACATCTGAGTACATTTATCTGTCCCCTTAAGCTGAGGGATATTCCTCTTTCAGTATAATCTGTCAAGTGATGCGAGCCAGAAATTGCATTCAGGGGCAAAGAAGGTACAAATATCCTGTTAAAAGTGTGAAGAGACCTATGCAACTCACAGGCTTTTCTTTAACATAAGTTAAATTTATTATTAATATATTGGGAAATTCCTTTTATTTAATATAGACATTCTAATTTCTCAGGAAGAAAGAAAATGTAAGTATTTCTAGAACTAGGTATGTACATCAGAAATGTGTATTTTTTACTGTGCTGGTAGAAACTAGTATCTGGAAAAAAATATTTATTTCAATTTATTTTTCAATTACTTTTCTGATTCAACTGGTCATTTGATGTATAATAATGTTTGGGGTTTTTAAACTAGTTTTTCCTGTTCTTTGCATGGGAAACTATAGACTCCTGTGCTATCACTTACCAGCTTTTGCTGAAACTTTCCCCAGCTGTGGCTTTATATAAAAAGTATGACTTGTGGTTCCGTAGGCTTTCCCCACATTTATTTTAATTTGGATTTTGGCACAGCTAAAACTGTGTGTGTACAATATCCAGACCTTTGAGATAAGATTTTAACACAAAGAAAACCACCTTCCTTGCAAGCAGAAGAACTGCACCCTGAAAATGCAATCCACCATGAATGGCCCCCTTGACATACACCTCCTGCAGCAAATAGTCTTTCTGTGCATTTGTAAAATCTTTGAGAAGGAATTAGAGTATGGACTAGGTCTTTAGTCTTGAGTGGGGTGATTTGGGAATTCATTCACTGTGGAAAAGTGTTGATAACTGAGTTAGTTATTGGTTGTGTTGTAATGTACTAATTTAGAGAAGGTGCTTTCCAAATGCTGTTGCAGCAGCAAAGAAGAGATTTGCCTTCAGATTTTCCTTAAAATATCACAGTAGTTGCCTGAACTAGAAACAGTGCATCAAGGTTGGAACAATTATAACAAAATAAAACCAAACCACCTTTCCTGTGTTCTAGAAGTTTTGTTTTTATCTTGACAGTCAACTAATAATTAACATATGGCTCTACACTTAGTACAAGCAGTACAAGTCTGGTACCCAGAACTTTAGTATTTAACTCTGAACTGATAAAAATTATTAACTTTATATGTGGTTATATTTTTATAGCAGTATAATGACAGAGATGAGATTCCATCTCATTCCATCTCCATCTTAGAGATTCCATCAAGATGGAAAGCTTGCTTTCTGAAACTTGCTTTGACCTTAGCAGTCTTCTTCATTGTGTCCATATTTAAACTACAGAAGCTTATTTCATTAGGTTTTTTAGTCTTCAAAATGGGAATAATAAGACCATAAGACCATATCCTGGGTGGTGGTAATCTCAGTTAATCAAAGAGCTTTGAGATAAAAATACAACAATAGTATGAATATATAGATGTGGAATTTCAGCTCTAGGACTTTCTGCAGTGTTTGTACTGTACAAGTACTGCACCTCTTGTATCCAACAACACTACCAAGTTATAGATCTCAGATTAATGTGTAAAGGAGAATGGATTACAGATAAACTCCTTCATATATAGTGACACTGAAGCATCAGAAAGCTAAATCCTGTGGCCAGAGGAGGGAGTACTTTCAGCTGCAGCAACCTTCTGTTCAGTACATTGTTCTTGGCCTTACAAAAAAGTGTTCATCTTATGTTAGGTCTGGGCTTTGCTTTCACAAGTTCTGAGAGTATATCATCCTATATCCACTTCTCTTTCTGGGTTATGTGGATTTTTTTCCCCCATACATAGCCAGGTAGTTGATAAAACTTTACGTAAGTATGCTTTGGTTTTGGATTAAATAATGAAGGTCCCATGTATTAAAACAGTTAAAAGAAAAAAAAATCCTAAGCCCATAGCTTATGATGTAAAAGTATTATTACCAGAATGCCTGGTATTGAAGAATATGTTCTCTTAGGCTGAAAACAGGCAACCTGTTCATATATATTGAGTATACAAAATACTGTTTATGACTGTCATAAAAAGCAATAAATATTAAAATCCTGTGCATTATAGTGAAAATGAGCAAGTACTAAATATTCCTGAACTTAAGAAGAGGAATACTCAAGATTTGCATGTGGTTTTTTATCTCATACTGGGATATAGAGACTGACATAACAAATAAAGGTAGTAGTGTATCTTGTTTCCTTAAAGACACAGTCTTCATGAACTTTCTACCACTTCCTGCAAGATAAACAAATGCTGTTGTATTTCTTTTAGAAAGAGGGAAGTAGAATGCAGAGAAGGGAAGAAGCTTTAACAATGCTAAGAAGGAATTCTGCATGTGGAATTGAACCCTGGTATCTTAGTTTTGTGACTAGATTCCTTGTTATGAGGTCAACCATTTTATTTTATTATATATTATATACAATATACATTATTTATTCTTTCTAATTATACTTTAGCAATGGGCTTTGTAGCTTAATTCTAATAAAAAATCAATTATATATTAATTAAAATGTTTTCTTTAACTGCTGTCATATGTGGAACTGGGGACATGGGAGTTTGGTTTTAACTTTTTTAATGGTTTATTACAATTCAATTATAATTTTTTTGTACTTCTGTCATGGTTAGCTTCTGTATGGAACTGTAAACATCTTAAAAGATATTTTTTACCATCTTTTTGTCCAAAAGATCAGAATAATATGGTATAAGTCTGTTACATGGTTCTATTTTCTTTCTAGATTATAGATTGGGCTCCTCTGGTAAATATAGCTGGTATTATGATCTGTTTGCACATATTGACAGTCATGGGTTAAACTGTGATTTACAACCTTTTATGAAAAAAAAGGATGCAGTAATACAATGCATCTCAGGTTCTTTGCATTTTCTGGTTTGTATGAAGACATTTTAGCTTTATTATGTTTGGCAAACTGACATTCTTCAATGGAACGCAATAAATAGTATGCTTACAGTATTATTTTCACAAAAAACAGATTCCTGGTTTTTTATGACTCAAGAATTCACCTACTAAATTTAGTAGCTCACATTTTTGTGTATTTGAAAAAAAAAAAAAAGCTATTTGCAGGCCTATTTGCATTCATTTCATCTCATCTCAGGGAAGAAGAGGCTTTGTTTCTGTTTCTGTTTCTGTCAGATCCACGAGGTAGACTTCATGTTTTGTTGGATGTTCAGCTGAACTAAATTTCCCCGAAGAAATAAACAGAAAAAGACACATAGGAGTTTATAGGCAAAGGGGAGTACCAGAAGATTTGTTTTATTTTAGCTCAGTTTGCTCTTCTATGCTCTTTTGCCTAAAGACTGGGAAAAAAAAAATCTGTAAATGAGGACCTCTTGTATATTCAATAGAGTCTAACAAGTATAAATTTAGAAAATGAAAAAAATTTAAAACGTTTTTAAAACGTTTTATAAAAAGAAATTTGCTGACTTAGGTAGCTTAGGTAGTGTCCAGCTTTTTCTCTGTGTCATTCTGATACAAATAAATTGCATTTGCCTGTTTTTCTTTTCAGCCAGGTTGAATATGAAGCATTTCATAACAACTTGTATGGAACAAAGTAAGGGTTGTTTGTTTTTGTTTTTTGTTAAAAAAATACTGTAGAATTTCATTGAATACATAATTCATGCAAATCCTTTGCACTGGTTACCACTTCGGGCTTTATTTAGTTGCCTCTACATACAAGTCTGGTGCCATTTGAGATGCCCACGGGCATTCTTCCCTGTTGGCAGCTGCTGCTGCGGGAAGGTATCGGTGTCACACGGGTCCTCTGCCATGCTTGCACAGAGCTAATAGGTATTTTGGGAGTCCAAAGGCTTCTCAAGCTGCATTGGGCATCCACCTTCTGACAAATGAATCCTCTCTAAGTGTCACTTGCATGGATGTGC
Organism: Heliangelus exortis; assembly: GCF_036169615.1. Classification (NCBI taxonomy): domain Eukaryota; kingdom Metazoa; phylum Chordata; class Aves; order Apodiformes; family Trochilidae; genus Heliangelus; species Heliangelus exortis. The sequence goes on from NC_092422.1 coordinate 57,558,947, forward strand.
CCAGTCACAGAAGTTCCTTGCATTTTGTCTGGTCATGAACGTGATAAAACCTCCTATCTTCGGAGAAGGTTGTCACAGAGTTGCTGGCTGCCTCCTATAATATTCCTAAATCCTGTTCTGACTCTGTTAGGATTATACTAGCTACTTGTGTGTAAGTTTATTTACCTATCTAGAACCTTTGAGGGGGATTTTGCAAAAGGACAATGTTATTAAAACTATTTTTTTTTCTTTTTTTCTGAAACACTCTGTGAACTGTGATGAAAATAAAACCTTTGTTTACATGCCATGAATTTATTTTAGCAATGGTGGGAACTTTCCATCCTTTTTTTAGTGTAAATAGACTCTGAATCATCATTTTCAGGAACTAGTTCAAAGGTTAGGGTTTACTTCCTTTCTTGGGTTAACGAAACCACAAGTGAGTGGTGTATCTCTTGAAGTATGTTTCTCTTACCTAGATTTTTTTCTGTCTTCACCTTTCTTCAGTAAAGACTGTGTTCTGTTGCAATCACTCTTAAAACAGAGTAGAAAATTAAAAGTATTCTTTCAGATGGAAGCTCATGGCAGAAATAGCTGAAATATTTTGTAAAAATTCATTTCAGAAACTTAAAAGCATTAGTGCTCAACTGCTAAAAATAAGTTTGTGTAGTATGCAAAGCCTCTGAAGGCACAAAGATCAGAAAATTAAAAGCAGCAGTAGTTGCTAACATGGAAAAAAAAAACCGAGTGGAAAAACAGTAAACTGAAAGTCCTTTATCCTCCTTCCCAGTCCTCAGTTCTCAGAGTTTTGTCTGGCAAGAAAAGCAGGGAATCTGTCTGACTTTCAAATAATTACTGATGTATTACTCCATTGCAAGCTAGTAGCAAAGAGCAGCTGCAAGCTGTAGCCAGAGCCAACTTCTTCCTTTCCCATCCCCCATTTCTGACGCCTTCCCTGGAGAAAGCTATCTCACTATTAAATAAACTAGGGTTGGGTTGCAAGGCAAACCAAGATTTCATTAGAAAAGTATTTACACATGCATAAAGAAGTCTTTTTAAAGAACTTCACTAGCAAGGAAAAGATGTGATTTTGTGGGTAATAAATAAAAATAAATTTGTTACACTACAGTTGTAAAGCTGCTATCTTTTATGAGCCTGGGAAGAGTGACCTTGTTCATCATAAGGCTTTGTCTATTCTGCCTCCATGCAACTATTCTCTTCTTGATACATGTGAGTCATCTGGGCCATGCTTGACTGAGAAGTCTGGTGTCTAAAAAGTCAGAGATTTAATTATACTTGTTGGCTCTTTGACAAACTACCCTTCTCTTTCCCACATTCCTTACCAATTTCAACTAAAAATTTACATTTCTTGAGAGACAAAATACCAGCACGGTGGTAAAAAAGCCTAGTTCTGTAAGAAATCAATACTGAACCATTTCCATTTTCCTGCTATATTGAGGCTGAACCATAGCAGTAAAAAGGTTCTTCAGTGCTCTTATCTTCAAAAGTAGGATGTCTTGGCAGAGTTGCAGGACTGTGAAAATTTATGGCATCTCAACTTATCTTTACACTGAAGGTGAACATAAATCTGAAATCCTAACTAATTGCATTCAGTGAAAAACTTTTATCTGAAAAAGCTCACAAGTGTGTGCACTTGTTTTGCTCAGGTTCCTCTTTAAATAATTCATATGGTGACTCCTTGAATTCCCCCTTAAATGTCATTAGAGATGCTGTCTTCCTCCACTGTTAAGCAGTGGTAAGTGGTTGCTGTGTTATAGTCTGCTGTTCAGCAATGGGGGGAGCAACGTGTTCCTGTCCTTTCTGTTCTATTGCGAGGTATTATAAGATGTCAGGAATGCAAAGGATACCATGAAAATGTCAGCTCCTTCACAGCCTGAAGAAGGCTGCCATGATGTGCTGAACGTTGTGATTCTGGGAGTTCATGGCTGCTGGTATGGAATCTGTGTAATTGAGCATAGCAAACCTTTCCCATCAAATCAGACATTCTTATGTTAAGAACCACGTTACCTATAATTACTCAAAGTACTGTTCTGTTTTGCACTTGGATGGAAGCTTGAAGCTATGTTTATGTAATGTTTATTCAAATGTTAAAAGAAACAACAACCAAATTTGTAGCTTGATTGCGTATGTATGGTGTGGAGTTAATGAATCATGTAATAATTTTACAATCCAATAATCTGGAAATCTTTCCATGGAAAATTATTTAATAAAGGGGAAAATGCCATATCCTCTCACAAAGACAAAACCCAAAAGTCTTGAGAAAGGTGAAGAGTGTGAGATGTCTGTGTCTGAGCCCGGCAAGTGTTCTTCAAACCTGCATGCACCCTGTTCAGTGAGTCTAGATGCTGGTGTATGAGGATTTTAGTCCTTGTTTAAGAAAGCTTCTCTCCACACCATGATTTAATAAAGCAGTTGTAGCACCATCTTTTGTCAAAGGGGATGGTGCCTGGTGTTTCAGTGGTTCATGAAAGGGAGTTCAGAGACTAAGCAGTCTACGTTATCAGAATAAGTTTCTATTTTTGCTAGCATCGTATGAAAGGAGCCATCTTGTGGTTGTCTTTTTTGCAAATGTTGCTGTAATGTTGCCTTGAAAAGCTGAAGTTAAGGATGTATAGTTTTGTGATAATTTTTCTTGTACTGATTTAGAAATATTTTACTCTTCTGAGTAAAACTTAACCCTATACATGTTTTCACTCAGGGAAATTTTTTCATTTTGTCAGATTTCTCATTCTACCAAAATCTTCAGAATTAAAATACCACATTTATCTATTGATACAGGGTTAGTTAAACTTGATATGTTCAGTCTGTGTCTTGTAGTAGTCAATCCACCCCAGTATTTGCCAGTCCCTTGACTAGCTCAGAGCTCTAATCTGTGCTCTGAATTCTGCTTTGAATTGCAATCAATAGCATATCCTTTGAAATGTGACTCTTACTAGAATTGTTTTCTAAATGAAAGGCAAGTGATTTCTTTATTTTAATCTCTGATAAAATATGACGCTTGGGGAATGTATGGATCATGGGCATCCTCATCCTTTGCACTTCAACCTTGACTTCAAGCAACAATGATATATCAGTCTGATTTCTTCTTGGTGTTTGCTCCAATTTAATTGAGTGTATTTACAAAAAAAAAAAAAAATCAACCCAAAAGTTATGTATAAACATGTCATGATTTTTAAAGTTCTATACCCTTAGTAATGCTGAATATTGTTATGTATTGTTCATAGGATCATAGAATCATAAAATACCAAGTTGAAAGGGACCTCATGGATCATCTGGTCCAACCTTTCTTGGAAAAAGCACCATCTACACAAGGTAGTCCAGCACCCTGTGAGCTGGATCTTAAAAGTGTCCAATGCTGGGGAATCCACCACTTTCCTGGGGGTGTGATTCCAATGGCTGCTTGTTCTCATTGTGAAAAATTTTCCTCTTGTGTGCAGTCAGAATCTCCTCAGGTCTGACTTGTCTTTTCCATGTGACTCCTTGGGAAAAGGGAGTGACTCCCTTTCCCTTTCCATGTGACTCCATCTCCTTTGTAGCTGTCTTCAAGTACAGGAACATGTTTGGTGAGGTCTCCCCTAACCCTTCTTTTCTCAAAGCTAAACAAACACAGTTCTCTCAGCCTTTCCTCATACACTGGGTGTACACCAAGCTTCCCAGTCCTCTGATCATCTTTGTGGCTCTTCTCTGGACCTTGCCCAGACTGTCCACATTTTTATTTCTTTTTGTATTGTAGGGACCAAAACTGAAGGCTCTGTTCCAGTTGAACTTGGATAACCATCTATCTAGTGCAGTTGTTAGCAACTAAATGTTACATCAAGGCCAAGGATCACCATCAGTTATTGAAAGTACAGAAAGATATTGCAAAATTAATTTAATTACTGTCTGACTAGAATATAGATTGAAGATAAAAATTATGAAATCTGTACTTTGGTAACTGTGTTCACTTGTTACATCTAACATATCAGTGAAGTCTTGCTTCAAAATATTCCATCTGAGGTTTATCCTGTTCCATGAATTGGAAGAAAAGAATGTTACAGGAAAATGTAAAACTGAAAATGGTATTTTGAGGTTAGACTAATGCTTTTTCCTTCTGGAATGGGAGGTAGATTCTGAGAAAAGAAGGGATAGCATTAATAATGGTTTTTGCTACAGCTGATTTGGGAAGACAATGTAAAAAATTATTTTCTGAAAGTGTTTGAGCCATTATATTAAAGTCAGACCAATTAACTAGTGGAATAATCCAATTTTTGAATTAAAAAGTGTTTGAACTGGTTTTTTATTCTTATATTATTATTTATTTTTATTTATTTTTTTTGCTTTATAACAAAGTGTAACATCTGATTTTGGTAAAATTACATTTAAAAAAATATTTCAAAACATTGAATTAAAAATGAAATGTTTTCAAGTTAAAGATGCTTAATTTTATTTTAAGAACTGGGATTCTTAAGGCATTCTTCTTTTTACCGAGGTTTTTACTTTTTCTCCCCTATTAAAGAGAAGAGTTTAAAAATTGTAACTTTTCTTGACATGGAAAAAATATTTCTGGTGTTTCTCTGAGTAAGATTAAAAAGTCAGATACTCACTATATGGAAAAACAGTTTTGTTGCATGAAAAACATGCTATAGAGAACATCAGTAAGGAAATCAAAGGTATCATACCATATAAGATTTTGACATAATGCTTACGTGTTCTTATATTTGACCTGATGCAAGTGAAAATAAATCTTAGTTGTTTCAGCCATATTCATAGTTCTTTGCATTACATTTTAATTACTTCTCTTTATCTTGTACCTAGTAAAGGAAAACACAATCACTGTAATGAAAGAAATAGGAGAGGATTCTTGCTTAGGTTATCAGTTAACAACAAGTGAGTGAGAGTATCTTCCCTTCAAAAGTGATGCTGGTAGGACAGTGATGATTGTTCTGAACAGTGGAGTAAAGGAAACAAAATACAAATAGAATTATTTTTGACACAAATAATCTTCTGTTAAACAAGGAAGTCTTTAAATGCGCAGGATTCTGAAGGGTAATGGATTAAATATAACAATTTGAATAACAGTGGCTTCGTAGTTAACCTCCTTTATTTCCTTCTCTGCTAGGATGCAAAAAGTGTCTTTAAAAAAATGAGTCTTTGCACCCCTCTGAAGCGTGCCACTCCAGTTGACAGGAGCCACAGCCTGACTTCTGTCTCTACACATAAGTGAGACTTGAAGCAAAATCTTATTACGTTAATGTGTTTCCACAAAAACATGGATTTACTTTGTTGAAACTGAAAGGTAGGTTCCAGACTGACATATTTGTGCAATTTCTTTGATATTAAGGAGTGTAAAAGTCAAGAATTTTTGCAATTGTATGTTCTGAGGAGAATAAATATGCATTACAAAAGCATGGAATTGTAATGAAGCTAAGAGAGAATTAACTATGAGAATAAACCACTTGGAAGAGAGTACATTGGAAAAGTATTACATTCCCTCTAATGTCTAAACTACAGAAATTGTTGAAAAATATCAGTGTATCTTCATGTAACAACAGAACTGAACTGAGTTCATTAGAATTACCTAGACTCAACTTCCTGATATTTCTTGTTGCTAGGTGAATTTGTAGTCATAGATACATTTTTTACCTAGGTCAGCACTTCCATATTAATAAACAAGAAGTAGGGTAAGATTTTCCTTAAGTATAAATCACTGACATCCACTGTTTATAGAAGCTTATAGCAGATCAGCCCTAAAGGTACCTTTGTGAAGATTTTTGTGTTCCTATTAACTAGGATTACAGTACTGAGTCTGCAGTCAGAAATTGTTCTATTCAATACAGGAAAGAAAGCACTTTTAAACTGTATTGTGAAATAGTTAAATGGCAGAATCTGGAAGAGAGTGTTGTAATAGCATCGTCTGAATAGTCATCCAATCACAGAACTTTTTTCATCTGAATAGTCATCCAAACAAGAAACTTTTTGTCCTTGCTTCTTTTTCCACTTTGGCATATTGTATGCATGTCTAATTGGCTTGATTGAAACCTTTTGTTTCAATAGTAAACTACTGGTTTGCTAAAAATAAAATCCTTTTGGTACAGAGAGAATTTTCATACATCTGTGCAAGAATATGAGCTCTGGACCATGAAAAACTCTCAGATATTATATGCATAGTACTTAATATACTGTGTAAGAATTCTGTGTAATCAGTATATTTCCTGTGAATTCACCTCCAGATGAGTTTGTGTCCTTTTTTATTTTGGTATTATAACACGGAAATACTGGCTCCCTTTTCTTTTAATAAGACTTTGATCTTGAGAAGCATATTTTTTTACCATGTTCACTAGATGCTAGACATAATTTAAACCACCTAAATACTTCTAAAAGCCTACTGAACACCCTTGGTTCTTGTAGACACCAGCTGGGCTGAAGAAATGGTTTACAGCCCAAATTCAGCTGTGTAGTCTGTTACTGTGAAGACCTTGCCTTATGTGCAAATTCAGTGCATTTTCCTTTGCTGGGCATATTGGAATATTTTCTGAGCAGAACATACTGAGAGTAAACACTGGCAAAAGCTTTAGGCAGTGCAAACCATTAGGTTAACATGGAAGCATCTCCTTGGAGTAGTTTTTGTTCCAGCAGATGTTGTCATGCTGATGGTAGTAGCAAGATTGATTCTTGTAGCAAAATCTAGCATACTAACATGCAGATACTCTTTTTATTGCCCAGACTTTCTCTGACAGATAAACACTGTCATTTTAGAGAAAAAATGTGTTTTATTTAATTTTGGTGGTGCCATTCCAAAGAAGTTTGAGAAATTAGACCTAGCAAGCTTTATGGAGCATCCTACAAGGAGGCTTAAATCACAGCCATTATTTATATCAACATAAAATAATTGTGTAACCCCAAAGGAATGACAATGTGTTATTTAAAGCAATCAGACAAGACATGAGAGACTGACTGGTATCACGTGTTTGCATGAAAGTTAATACTGAAAATTTTAGCCATGCCATGTTTTAGAATGGGAGATAGTACTGTTCAGTGCCTAAAATGTTTTATTTTATTTAAAACATACACTGGGCCGCATTGTGGTAGATCAGGTTTGGCTCACCTGTTATTACAGATTTCTTATAGATTATCCTGGATAACACAAACTGGTCCAGATCCACAAGGATTTCTTGCTCCTCTTGACTGCATCTGAGATAATTTCAAATAGCAATTACTTTCTTAAAAGCTTCTGTGAGTCTGGGCCTAGGTCTGTATCCATTAGGAAAATAAAATCTAGCAAAACTGCTTGGACTCCATCATTCCTCAAGGTTTGTGAGGCAAAGTATAATTTATGTTGAGCTACTATAAAAGTCAAGGGCATAGAAATATAAAAACAAAATCTTACAAGTTTCTCTAGTACATCAAACATGAAAAATCTTTGATACTAAAGCTCTAATATATTCATATCACAAAGAGCATTACCATTGGAAAAAAAAGTACAAAAGTACAAGTTATAACTGTTGCATGTTGGGCAAATGCATTTTTTTTTTCTCAGTGAAATGCTAGGAAAACAAAGCCTTGTGTGTGGGTAAGAGCCATTTGGTTCAAATAACCCCAAGATTTGGTGCCAGGAGGAACAAAAAAAAAAAAAAAAAAAAAGAGTTCCAGGTAGTTGTGATTCAGTTATACAAAACAACAGTTCTTTGCTTTCCATGAGTGTAACAATATGTGAAATTTTGGTAATGAGAGGTAACATGTAGTAACCTGTTTTCTTAGCTTAATGAAATTTATGATTTGTGTTTCATAAATCATAACCTAAACAATGGCACTGAGTGCCACATCCAGTCTCTTTTTAAATATCTCCAGGGATGGAGAATCCACCACTTCCCTGGGCAGCCCATTCCAATGTCTGATCACCCTCTCAGTAAAGAAATTCTTTCTAATGTCCAACCTAAACCTCCCCTGGCACAACTTGAGACCGTGCCCTCTTGTCTTGCTGAGAGTTGCCTGGGAAAAGAGACCAACCCCCCCCTGGCTACCCCCTCCTTTCAGGGAGTTGTAGAGAGTGATGAGGTCTCCCCTGAGCCTCCTCTTCTCCAGGCTGAACAGCCCCAGCTCCCTCAGCCTCTCCTCATAGGATCTGTGCTCGAGTCCCTTCACCAGCCTGGTTGCCCTCCTTTGGACCTGCTCCAGGACCTCGATCTCCTTCCTGAACTGAGGGGCCCAGAACTGGACACAGGACTCGAGGTGTGGCCTCACCAGCGCTGAGTACAGGGGCAGAATCCCTTCCCTGGACCTGCTGGCCACGCTGTTCCTGATACAGGCCAGGATGCCATTGGCCTTCTTGGCTACCTGGGCAATATGTGATGTTCTTTCCCCCAGCGTGGCTGCTGGTTAGTTGAGGTAGTCCAAATTCAGCATACTGGCTGTTCTGAATTCCCATCTAAAAATTGGCACTCTCTTGGTCTACCTCCAGTTCACTTTTGTTGAGCTGCCACTGCCATAGATCAAGCTGATCCATATCTGCTCTTGGGGGAGGCCAAGGAGAAAATCTGCTACTTAATACTGCTCATTCTGACTTGGGATTTCCTTACATTCCAAGCTGCACTATATAGGAGCCCACACAGTTATTTGGGTTTAAAAACATCCAAGGTTAAATGTCTCAGTGCTGCACACAGTTTGTAGAACTAGTGTATGGGTTTTGATGGTACTAGACTGGGGAATCAAATTCATCTCTCATATAACAACAGAAAGGTCAAAGACAGCAGCAGGAATACAGTGTCTTGAGGTGTGTGACCTCAACATCAATAAATGTGTTGAGGTGTGTGACCTCAGATGTTAAAGTTGTGCACTTGCCATGTGTATTTGAAGCCTTATCTGGGATTATACATGCTTTCCAAAATGTATAGGGGTTTGGAAGAAAAGAGAGTGTTTTTCAGCTTCAAAAGCTTAACTAAAACTGGAATATGAATTCAGAAGTTCACTGGGGAATTGTAAGGGTAAGTGGGGAACAGGCCTACAGTGAATTTGGGAGCTGAGCTTCTGAAGGGCAATGTAGCTAGCGAGCAGTTTAGGAATGGACATAGTACCAGAATCTTAATAGGTTGTCTTCTGGGAATGAGAATCAGGAAAGAGAATCCTAAGGATTGTTTGAGCATAACTTTGTTTCTCACCTCCTTGCCACCTATCCAGACCATTCTGACCACATGCTAAAGAGCTCAGTCAAGGGTGGTCTTGTGCAGTAAGTTCCATTATTCATGTTTAATTTAGCAGTCTAGATTTGGGACATATTTAACCATTTCTTAGAAGTTTTAGCTGGTTTATTTTGGATTTCCATAGTTTTACTGCCAGGAAATAACTCCTGTGAGAATAACTCCATTTCCACCTGTGTCTTACATTATGGGAAAGAATTCATAACTGTCATGAGTTTGGATGAGGCTTTATGTTTTTCTCTTTCAATGCTGATACAATTCTTGCACAATGTCTGGTTTATAGTGTTACCTAGACTTTACAGATAACTGTTACACAGATGATGTACTGTGGGAAATGTGAATGGGAAACCCTGTTGCTAAGATCCACATATTTATAAGAGCAGTATATCAAGAGTCAGATCAGTGAGGTTGCTGACTCAAAAGTGGTGATGGTCACCCAGTAACAGCTGTGACACTTCCTGTTCCCAGCTGTCCTTTCTACCCCAGTTTTCCACTCTCAGTGCAGAGATGGTTTAGCTACTTATGTATCAGCTGCCTAACTTAGATTTGCAGTGAAGCAACTTTTGGCTTACCTTAAAACATCGTTCTGCCAACTGTAGTACTTCAGCAGCTGTTGTCCAACTGAGGCAGGGTTGCAACAGAACCACAAGTCTCAGGAGAAGGGGAGAGAGGATTGGATCATTTTATCAATGATCCAAAAGAATCAAGATGTTGGATGGGAAAAAAGTTGTGTTTTGTGCTGAGAAGCTCCAGAGATTTCCAGGCTCTTTGGTAAGGGTACGTGCCCTATCCTTAACCCAGCTACAGGTCTGGATGAAAAACACATCCAGGGCAAGTCACCTCTGGTCATGAATCAGAACTTTTGGAGTGGCAGTTAGCTCTAAATTCAGAGCTAGATTTAGATGTCTATTTTGTGAGGTATGTGCTTAATATGAAAGAGATTCAGATAATAGTCAGTGATGCTTTGAGACTAATTTTGTATCTTTTTGTATTGTATCTTCTTTCATTGGCCATTCCAGGAATAACAGTCAGTGAATCATATTCATCTCTCTATTTCTGCGAGTACTAATGCCTCTTTGATGATCTCTGCCTCTTTTCTTCCTTTGCTACTATTTCTCGTTCCCATTTGTTGGTAGTAGTTCTTAAGTATGTTTGGGATGTAACCATTGGAGACTTCATGTTCTTTTGCAGGAATCTCTTGAGTGCTATTGGATTGGGTAGTTTTTGCTCTACATTATGATCTAGAAATGCCAGTTTGGCTCAACAGAAAGTCTACATGCAGAAGACAGGCAACCTGCATCATTTGGTGTATCCCCTCCCACAAATTATCAAGTGTCTCACTGAATCAGTAGGATTTTTTAAGGGTGCATAATGTCATTCTCTTTTTTCTATCTTTCTATCCATGCTAAAAGGCATTGTCCTATTAATCATTCAGTTGTGCCTTTCCCTCCAGTGTTCTCTTTAAGGGCACAGCTGTTGTTGTGGGCTAAGTTAGTCCTTTGTGGTTCACTTTATCCCTTGGTGATTTAATCTGCCATGAGATTGCCTATATAGCCAGTGAACCTAAATTTTTCTCCCAATATTCCAGTTATTTTAATACTAAAAGGATTCTCCATAGGTCTGTGAAGTCTTCCCTTATGCTCACTATCATTGTGTTTCCCTTCCAGTACTTACCAGGGTTTTTCATTAGTTTGTCTTTTAAATGCTATTAACAAGTGTGGCTGAGATTAAACAGAAACATTGTTCAGAAAGAAAAGGGCTTCTGGTGAAACAGATGTCACTTGCAGGACTATATATCCCCTTCCCTTGGCAACTGACACAAATTCTGTCTAACTTATCAGTGGGCATCCTGCCCTCTCAACAGATGGTCAGAAGTACAGGGAGCCCAAAGCCCAGCTATGGATGTGGAACATGTTGAAGGGTGTATGTCTAGACACAAATGTTGAGCGAGCTTTTTAGGTTGAACTTCTGTGCTCAGAGTCGATCTAGAGGGAAGGACAGCTTTGCAATAAAGGAACATTCGGCATCGACATATGGCTGCTTCTCTGTTTAGAGCAGCTGATAGCTATGGGATGGTTGGGGAGGGGGAGATCATGAAGTTATCAGCATATTGGAAGAGTCACTCAGTTTTGGTCTCTTCTATTGGAAATACCTAGTCAGATACCAAAACACAGTTCTTCTGGTTTAGCTGAGTTTAACAACATTAATTTAGGAAGCTGGATAAATCTGTGGTACAGTTGCTCAGATAAACATATGTAGCCTTAGAACAGAATTTCAAACGTGTTCAGAAAACTGAACTTGTTTTTCTTATGACTGTCATATTTGCCAACAGCTATAAGAATCAGAGATGTTTTTATTGTCAGAAAACCATCTCACATAATACAGAGGTTATCATGTGGATGAGTCAGAACAATTTGTATGGCTTCTTGTAGTCATGCTTAGGAACTTGACTAGTTCTTAGTGGGTTTTAGGGGAAAGGCAGTGACTTATGCTGCTGTAGCTGGGCAAGGAAATGTGTATTGCAACAAGGTTATGTATGTAATTAGGTCAAGAGTTTTGCCCTACATTTTTCTACAGCTAGCAATGCTTGCTTATATATAGTCTGCTTTGCACATGATCCACCTTTGCTCTGATCTGTTGAACTCTTGCCATCTGAACTTAAAAATCAACCAGGTTCAAATCAGTTGCCTGGTGTGTTAGATAAAGGCACAGCAAATGCTGCTAAACACAGGAAATTTGCTGCACAGTATTAAGAAATTGAAGGAGGTTTGTATGAGTCAAGGCAACTCAGCTGCAGAATGAATGCAGTTTTGCATGAGTGTAATGGACCGGCTGACTTGAGCTTTGAAGAAAAACAGAGGCAGGGATTAATCAACTGAGAAGAGAAGGGAATATCTTTGTGTGATATGAGAAACTGAAGAAACTGGCTTATTAGTTGCCATGCTCTAAAAAGCATGTTACAGGTGTTTGCATGCCCTGGAGTGTGAGACAGTGCAAAACAGAGGCAACAGGCAGTCTTCACTCCACATGGTCAGTGCACTCAGACAACTTCTGAAGATTGCCTTTTTTGTGCCAAAAGAGATAGTTCATCTTTAGGTAGTTCATGCTCTGGTAGAAATGAATTTTCTTGTGGCTGCACCTTCCCATGGAGGCTTGGTTAGAGACTGTTGGGGTGGTTTACTTACAAGTAAAGTAAGAAACAAGTAAGAAACACTATCAGATAATAATTATTTGCACTCACTACCAAGACAGTTCTGGTGACCAAGGGCTGAGAAGTCATCTATTGCCTTGTCATTCACGTTTACTTTTTGGATCCAATTCCATATGGCTTTCACGTTTACTCCCCCTCATACTTTTCACTATAACTCCTGAGTGGTTTAAGTTCTGTCATTTTTTATAGTAGCCAAAATCATATGCCCAGGGTTTTTTTTATGTAACTCAGTTATCCATGGGTGTGTTACTTGACTGCATACCCGTGTTTCTATAGTTGATGATTAAAAGGTCAGGCACTTGCTCTTACTCTCTAGCAGTGTGCATCCAGTAGCATTCCTCATTAGCTGGTTCATAAAAGCACAGGGTTTTTTTCAGCTCTTTTTACATAGTACAGGTTCTTTTTACATTGTACATGTGAACTCGATACCAAATTTCTGGTATTTACCAGCCTGTTCTCTATATTCTTTTCCCTCAGCTAGAAGTTACTTTGACTAAATACTAGCTGATGCAGAGTCTCATGAGCAACTTGAGATTTGCTTGTTAATATTATTTGATTTAAATAAAGAAATTCACAATGGTGTTGAATTACAGTGCTTGCTTCAGAAGTTATTTCAAGCTCCTTGTCTTTCTAATATTTAAAGCACATGCCACAAGTGTAAGGAAGGGGAGGACCTAGACTGACTCCCTGGGTAGAAAAGTACTTCTTTGTGTTAGCACTGTGAAAAAGGCCTAATCAGTGACCTCATCAAGAGACTGCAGAGGCTAAAGGCTCTCCAAGATTGACAGCCTTGGTGTGGGCCATTGTGTAATGTTTTAAAGCTGAGGCATTGTGTTCACTGTTCTTATGGAGCCCTGCAAGGGTATGAATGGGAAAATGGAAGCCAATGCCAATTCCTGTTAATTTTTTTCTCTCTGAGAGTCTGTTAGTAATTTGCCATGTACATTGAAGTCCTACTGTTATGTGGGCTTCTTTCCTGCCTGTGTCTCTGCCACGGTATTTTTTCCATCCCTTGTTCATCATTCTCACCCAGCCCTTCTGCTGTACCTGTGTGCTTTTGAACTGCTTTATGCATCTGGAACAGTTAACTTGTCCAGGCAGTAGTTTTTCTCCCTCTGGAAATCTGAGGTTCCATACTGGATGAAGAAATCTGGCTGTGTTCCAGCCTGCTTGAAATTGTGGCTTTGCAACAATGAAGTGTGTACACATGAATACCAAACTGAGCACTTTAGAAAATCTCCAGAACAAATCTATGGGAGTGTTACCTGGGAGAGGGCTGGGTGACTTATCTCTTAATTCAACAATTACCTGCTGCTAGATCTGAACCTGTCTAGTTTTTAAGGAGCTGTTGAATTTTTATTCTTTCATGTTAGGCAAGAAAGGAAGAATTTTCATCCTCATTTACCAATCTAAGTTAAATACTGCCTGCATTAACAGGTAAATCCATAGGCTTACGTTACAGAAAAATTAATCTGATATCAATTTGTACTCTTGCCAGGCCATTAGAGGGAATTGCAGTACACTGATTTTTGGAAATTACAGCACACACATAACATTCTGCAGATGCTGGTGCACACTGAGAAGTCAGACACACATCTGTGGCTTATAGGGGTGTTTTAGACACTGAGATGTAGAACAAGCTGAGGGCAAAAGTATTCATCATTCTTGTTGAAACTTAACCACTGTATGACATGAGAGGCTTGAGGATAATCTGAAGTGCTATACCTTCAACTTGGGGAAAAAATATTACTATTCTAAATACATGTGGGTTCAGATTGACATGAATTTTGCCTGGAGAATAAACTGGCCATCTTTGAGTCTTAGTACCTAAGAGCAGTATGCACAGGAGCCTACGTGTTTCCCCTGCTTAAAAGCTTCTAGCTTATCCAATTAGTGTATAGTCATTCAGTTAGCAAATGTGTCATGCCAGTGAACGAATACTAATTGAATACACTTATGCATGTTACCATGGTTAATTCTACATACTTACCACAGAACTTCTGGGTAAATTAGGAGATTATTGACATGGTTTATTTGTATCTCACATCTAATTACAACACAGAATTTTGCTTTCTTATTTGTTAACATAACAGTTGTGACTCAAGGTAGACTTGGGAGACCCAACAGGCACTGCCATCTCATGTCAGTTTGGTCTTGAGTTAATGCTCAGATGAAAAGATGCAGAGTTGGTAACCTTAATTATTCTGCTGCAGCGTTTGGTGTTTTCCTTAAATCCTCAGCCTCTTGTTGGACTTGAGTAAAGCATTAAACACCGTTTCCCTAAGGATTCTCCTGCACTAAGTGGCACGATACAGATTGCATGGCTGGTCTGCCAGGTGGGTGGGACATTGGCTAACAGGTTGCACTCAGGGTGATGATCAATGGTTTCTACTCAAGCTGGCAGCTGGGGACCCCCAGGGGGCAGTACGGGGCCCCACACTGTTCAACATCTTCATAAATGAGCTGGAGGATAATGGGACTGAAAGCACTCTCGCCACGTTTGCTGGTGACACAAAACTGAGTGGTGAGGGGGACATGTCAGAAGGCCACCTTACAGAGAGACATGGACAGGCTGGAGGAGTGGGACAGCAAGAAGAGCATGAAGTTTAACAAAGACAAGTGCCAAGTCCTGCACCTGCAACACCAAAGAGCCCATTTCAGGGTTGTTTCTGTGTGGCTGGGGAGCAGCCTTGCAGAAAAGGACCTGGGAGTCAACAAGCTGAGCAGGATGTGCTGCTTGTGTGCTGCTGCAGCAACCAAGGCCAATTGGATCCTGGGCTGCATCCACAGGGACATGGCTAGCAGGGACACGGACATGAGCATCCCACTCTACTCAGCACTTGTCCAGCTGCACCTGGAATACTGTGTCCAGATCTGGTCCCCACAACTTGAGACATGCACAGACTGGAGATGGTCTAAAGGAGGATCACTAAGACCATCAGAAGGCTGAAGAACCTGCCCTGTGGTGAGAGACTGAAGCAGTTTGGTCTCTTCTCCCTGGAGAAGAAAAAACTCAGGGGAACCTCATCACAGTGCTCCAGCCACCCCCTGAAAGGATAGCTACACGGAGGACAAGCTCTCTTTTCACAACTTGCCACATGGAGAGGACAAAGGACAGTGGATACAAGTTGCAACTCAATATGAGAAATAAATTTTTTACAATGAGAACAATCATTCACTGGAACAGGGATCTGGTTGAGTTCCCATCACTGGAAGTTTTCAAGATGCCATTGGGCAGGGTGCTAGATGATATCATCAAGGCTCCCTTTTGCCACAAAAATTTGGGCCAGATGATCTTCTGAGTTCCTTTCTAAGCTGGAACATCTAAGGGATGTTCTGTGACTCAATGAATACTTAACAACCTGTTTTCTTTTAAATAAAAGTAAAGTCTATTGGAGGGAAGTGCCTGGAAATTTTTAAAACAATGTGAGAAGAGCCTTGAATGACAAATAGAAGTTGCTGAGAATTAATTACTGGAAAGCAAATCTAAACTTTTTGCAAGTTTGTGCTCTATATTTAAGAACTTATAAAGGCACTGACTGTTCAGAATCACAAAAAGCCTCTTTGCTGCTGTTGATTGTTAGTAATGCCTCTAGAGAGGATAACTTCACTGGTACACCAAATGGCCAGCTAATTTACCCCCTCAATTTTGGAGTTTATGTTCCTTGGCCCCAGTGTTAATCTTATCTTTTAGGACAAGAGGAAATGGGTTTAAGTTGTGCCAGGGGACATTTAGGTTAGATATTAGGAGAAATTTATTTACTGAAAACATGGTGAGGCATTGGAATGAGCTGCTCAGGGAGGTGGTGAAGTCACCATCCCTGGAGGTGTTAAAGAAGTGTTTAGATGTGGTGCTTCAGGATACAGTTTAGTGGTTGTATTAGTTAGATTACAGTTGGACTCAATGATGTTGATGGTCTTCTCCAACTTTTATGATACTATGATTTTATTATTCTATGATTTTCAGAAATGCTTATGCATTTCCAGGCCCACTGCTGTCCATTTGATTTTCATCTCTAATACATGTCTAGTATTTTACTGTATTGCTAATCATATAATTTTAGGAACTTTTTAAAAACCTCATGTTTCTCTAACATCTTAACCTCTGAATTACTAGCTTTATAAATGTAGGATTTGGAAGTATCAAGACATTTCTGTTTTTAAGGAAATGCTTGAAAATATGACTGGAGCACACTCTAGAGGCTCAAAATCTCCATCGCAGATAAATAACTCCAAATTTATTTATATTTCAAATCTCATGATTTTCAAGACAGTCTCATTTTTCTTTAAGGATGTTTAATTTCTCATGAAGATTTGAAGCAATGTGTGTGAATAATGTGGATTTCCTTACCTGCCATTCTTCCAGAGAACTACATTTTATTACTCTGAATCTGCTGACACGGAGGAGGGTTTTATCCTGCTAATAAATCTTGTGTCTAGTTCAAAGGTGGATGAAATTCTGCCAGTTCATAGATGCTGATGTTATTTCTGGAGTGTTTTGCAAACTAACAAAAATTATCTTGGTGGATTTTGTAAAAGGATTGTGTCCTGAGAGGGATGAATGCTGCATTTCCTAAATTTATTTGGAGGACCAAGACATAAGTGTACATAAATTAAAAAAAATTTAAATGGGTCTGTGGATGTCCTAAGGTTGTGTAAAAATTAGTGTGCCACTTAGGAAGAGTCACTGCCTTTACACAGGGGCTCTGCTATTTTACATGATGTCACATAACTGGGAAAATTCCATGGAACAGAAGGAGAACAAGCTTGGTAAAAAATTTTGATTTATGTCTTTCTTTGAGCCAGCCAAGTTTGACCATGTGTCAGTCCATCTCCACTTTGCAAAGACTTTTTTCCCGTATAATATTTCCCATAAAATGTGAAGCTCTTCAAGTGTAGCTAAAGGATTAGTGCATTTTTTGGACATGCTGACACTTTAGGGTAATGTTTAGTAATGGGTTCATGTTAGTGTCTTGAAGGATGATGTGGATAGGACTGGATGTCCACTTGAGTGACCTGGACAGCTGAATGTTGTCACTGTATCCGAGCAGCAACTGGTAAAATCATTCATGTTTTTTCTAAGCTGCTAAATAGCCAGCTATCAACACTGTCAAATTTTTGTTATTATTTTCATCTATTTATTAAACACACATGTTGCCTGCTTGGACTCCGTCGATCACGTAGTATTTTATAGTGACACTCTAGAGGCTCAAATGAATCAAACTCAGGCATCCCTGTCTGGGTGTGGAGCCCACATCCAGTAATCACAAGACCTTTCTTTTTTTAAACTGCAGTTGCTGTCTCTGTTCCCACTTCTCTGGCTGCTCATCACTTCAGTACACAGCAGAACTGCCCTCCAGTCCCCTGCCCTACATTGCCTGTGCTGCCTATTTGAAGACTGGTGCAGAATCAAGCACAACCTGTATCAGGCCTCCTGGGTACAGGTTCCAGGGATGTGCAGCCTGTCTGCAGAGGAGCTGGCCTGGCACGAAGCCTCCTGGCATACTCTTGCTCTCAGGACCCTGCATATGCTCAGGAGCTGCCAAGGCAGCTGAGGGATGTGCTGATTCACTGTGTCCGTGCTGGGGCAGGGATTTCCAAACTGTAACCTGTGAGCTAACATTTACATTTGAAACAGGTGTGATTTTTTTTTTTTTTTTTCTTCTTTAGCTGGTGGAGATCCTTTACATTTTGGAAATAGATTGAATGGCTGCTTGCATCTCCATGAACAGCTGTGCTAGTATTTACCAATCCCTGGAAGAAACCACACCGCTGGAAGTCAGGGACAGAAAGACAGCAAAAAAAAAAAATTCAAGGATTAAATATATAGAAGTGGAGCAAAACCAAATGTATTTACTTCCCTTACATGAGGTAGAGCTGAGGACATGCCTGAGCCACTACGTCAAAATAAAACCTCTAATAATTACTATGGGAAGGGAAATCCATGGCAACAGAAAGCAGTGGGAACAAAAAACCCAAGAAATGTTTAAAGTATCTCAAGGGTAAACTGAGCATCTGAGCAGATTTGTCTTCCTGAAAAGTTTTGGACTACTAGAAGCAAAATCTTTGATTAAACAATGCCCTTGGGTTCTGATTTAAAAGTTGAGAAAACTGAGGTATTTGCATTTTAAAATAGAGTAAAAAATGAAAAACCTTTAGTTTTTCTTGGAAAAAGGAGATTTCAGGGGAAATTTCTGCTTGGTGAATGAAACACCTTCCCATCAGAAGATAGTTTACCAGTCTTACCTAGTTAGTTTTCAAGAGCAGACCAAATACCAACCTTTCTCCCAACCAGAACATCTAATTTCTAGTGAAATTCTAATTTCTTAAAAAGTGGCAGAGGTGTTCATTGCCATTTGATCCTTGCCACCATTCTGTATCTCTTAAAAATCCTGAGCTTGGCCAAACTCTGGTTGCAGAAATGCTTTTGACAGTACTAACTACTGGTTTCTATGTTCATGTAGTGAAACACTCTTGGAAGAATAGCTTGTGTTTTGCAAGTAATTACAAGTAATGACAAAAGAAAAAGCAGGAAAATAACCCACAGGGGTAAGTAGAGTAAATATGAAGGAAAGAAAGCATCAAGCAAGAGAGAAGGAAAAAATGTGCCAAGTGACTGGATTCAGATAAGGAAAGATCACACCTTGTGGTTGATCCTGAGCCTTCTCCTCATTTACTCATTTTGATGCGTAGTTTGTGTATACCAAATTACCTTCTAATGAAATAAAAACAGACAAGCTGATAGGATATGCTTAAGAAAGACATCATCAATATTTTCTTCTTTCATTGAGTTTGCTACAACTCTATGTCTTCTGTATTTTCAGAAATTGTTCCTGTTGAGCAAAGGCAAATAAAGGCATGTGCTATAGCCTTAGTATGTGCAAACTGTACTGTCGTATATAGCTAAAAGCTAGGGAATAGTCATTGTAAGATGGGCTTGTCTCTTATCTGGGATTTTTAAAAGAATATTTCTTCAAATACCACATACTCTAAGTCTTGAGAAAGAATATTCTTTTTATTAACCTTATTTTAACACAAAACAAACACATTTATTTAATTGTTAGTTATGTTTGTATATTTTTAAAGGCCTTTACATAAACATTTACAATTTTTTTCACTGTTTGCTTACTCCAGGTTATCCTTCAAACATACTTATTTTAACTGCTTTCAAGGATGCCTTTGTCTGTTGCTAAAATTCAGAAGGACAATCACACTACACTTACTTTTTAAGAAAGTCGTGCAGTGGATATATTGTTTTGAGCTATTGTTACACACATGTATGTGTAAAATCAGTCCATATGGACTGACAAAAATCATATTGCCGGAATAAAATTTGTATGCATACAGCACTTTGAACTCTGCAGTTAAAGCTGGGGAGATCTTTTCACTGCCAGGAATCTGAGAGGAAGCAGAATCCTCTTCTGGAAAAGCCTTCTAATGAAGTTAGCACCCATTCATCGAGCTCCTCTTATTAGTAAGAGGAGGATGCACTGTAAAAGTAATTATTAATTGACAGAGCTAAGAATATCACTGAGCTCAGCATACGATGCTTTTCAGCTTTTGTGGTTGTATTAGATACATGGATGAAGTCACCTTTTGAAAGAGCTGAGAGGAAGAGAAGGAAAAAAAGATGCTGGTTGCCTTACATCATGCTGCTAAAGAAATCACAGAGCCTCTTGTTAACACCTGGAGGTTCATTCTGGGTTGCTGTTTTCTGCATCTTGAAGGATATGCTAACAAATTGGGATTCTTCTGGTTTGTTTTGTTTTGTTTTGTTTCCCTGGAAATTCTTGAAGAGTAAATCAGAGCCATCCTTGTGAATGCAGCCTCTTGTCCTGGAAAATCACAAGCAATCAGTGTGGTTATTTCAGTCTTTTTGGTCATGAGTGACCAAAGAGAAATCCTGTTTTATGCCTGCATTTTTAGACCAGAAGTGAGAGTGATGATTATTTAGTCTGACATTCTCAATAACATAGGTCACATCTTAAGTCATAGTCATCGAGGCTCCATTTGATAACTGGCTGCTGTTTCATCTGCTTATTTGGTACTGAGTAATAAAATGCCTGGAGCTTATTCCTATATATTCCTCATTTTTTAAATGTCAAGGTGATTACTACAAATTCCTATTAGCATCACAAGGAGCAATTAGCTTTTTTTCTCTAAAACTCATTGGTTACTGATCTTTTATTTATAGCTGTAGTTCTAGTTCAGATTGTATTTTACACTGTGATTTAGACTTAGTGGTGGTTTTTTTTTCCCTATGTTTGATATATAGAAGCTTCTGTATGAAATCATTTGGCTTGAAAGGACATCAAAGTTTATCTAGTGCATCTTCCTGTTGCCAGGCAGGAATATGTGGAGACATATCACTTCTGACAGGTACTTGTCTCATGTTTTCTTAAAGGTTGCTAACAATGCTAAGGTTACAGCACCTCCTCAGAAAGGCTGTGAAGACACTTCCCAGTGTCTAATCTGAATTTGCCCTGCTGGAGTTTAAACGTTTTCTTTCTCATTTCATGCACCACAGACATGGAAAACACATTATTTCCATCTGATTTGCAATAGCTTTTCTATGTGTTTGAAGATTTGCTCCATCTTTTGGCATAGGTCATATATTTTATGTATGTGTTTCTGCCTTGTGTTCTCACTTTCTTCTTGCTGTTATTGGAAGCTTCATTAGCACACGTATCTATTGTTATTATAGTTCTTTTTTGCATCAAGTACTTAAAGTTAGAATCTTCGTAGTGAATAATTTCTTGATAGAATCTTCAAAACTTGCATTTATATGTTATCTGGATTATTTCATTCATATGGATGGACACAAGATTTCTAAAGTAGGTACATCAAGAATTTTTCCTAAGTCACTAGAATTTAAATGCTTTGTTTTGTTGTTTGTTTCTTTTTTTAAATACAGATTTACATTTTCAGCTCTCCAGTATAAAAATGCCCTCCAGCTGAAAACCAGCTTATCCCTCAGATCTGCCTTGGGTTTCAGGAGGTCAGATTGGACTGTTTCAAGCAGGTGCTGTTCCTTCCTAGGAAACAGCTTTGGGCAGCAGGGCAATATATTTTGTCCTTCAGAAAGATGGGTCTTCAAATCAGCTAAATGGTCTCTGCTACCACCTAGCAGAGAGTTTGACTGCTCTGGCTCTTGTCATGCAGTGGTGTTCTCCTTCCATGCTCAGCTTCCAACAGTGAAACATCTGGCAGACCTGGATCATTTCACCTCACATAATCCCTGAACAAAATCACGGAGTAATTTGGGTCCAAAGGGATCTCTGTAGGTCTCTAGCCCAGCCTCTGTCTCAAAGCAAGGCTTATGCAGACTTTCTATAGTTGAGTTATGAATAACAAAAGAGCATCTTCTGGTCTGGTCTCCTCTATGTGAGATGTGCAGAGCCAGCTCTTTACCAGGCTGAGCAAGCCCAGCTTTCTCAGCATCTCCTTCAGATGTGTGTGCTTCAGCCCCATGAGCATCTTCAGAGCCCTGTGCAGGAGACTCCAGTACTGAGGTACCCAGGACAGGATGCACTTCCCTTAAATGGGAATAATGGCTCTGAAAAAAAGGAGGAAAAATCACTTCCCTTTTTCCCTGGTGACACTCTAACACGCAGTGTTTGATGCAGTAGGTAGTTAATGTAGCTGATATAAAACTTCTGTGTGGATTTAGAAATTTTATTCTTTTTTTACACTTTTGCTTCAGGGCACTTCTTCAGAATAAGCAATATTTTTACTTAGTTCCCATGTGCATAACTTTTATTCAGAGTTCATCATCAATCTGAATGCCTCTGTCAAATGGTTTCCTTTGTGCTACCAGTGCCACACACTTCCAGTGTCTTTAAAGAGATGATGGTAACTAATGACCATGCTGGACATCAATCCAGTTGCAGGTTTGCATTGTCAAAATCCTTTAAAGGAACAGCTGTCTCATTTTCATCTGGAATACATTTCAGTATTATAACTGATTTTTCAGATTATTTGCAGTATTCCTGCTGTCAGTGTATTAATACTTCTCAGCCTGAGCAGAAAGCTTAACTGTCCTGTGGTCAGCAAACTCATCTCTACTTTATTTTGGGAGCTCAAGTGCCTGTTACGGAGGAGCAGTTTCCGTTTAATCTGAGCACATCCTGTGCTAGTGAAATACCTCAATCATGAACATATGTTACAGGAAATACAGCTGTAGCACATAGGGGTTTTAAAATTTATTCTTAGAGTTATGACTAAAGGGCAGTGCCAAAGTTCATGGTCTAAAAATGAACATTTCTTGACAGTCGTCTTACTTTTAAGGTCTCTAACTTCAAACAGGACTTTTCTTGGCTTGAAGTGGTGATAAAAATACATAAAGCTGTAATTTACAATAAACAATCATATGCCTTTGTTGAAGCCAAATTATGTGAGTGTTTACAAACCTAGTGAAAGAACAACATGTGAGTACAAAAAGCTGAATTATTTCAAAGTTTGTTTGCCTAGTTTTTCTGATCTTTTCTTTCCTTTTGGAAGAGGAAGCTAAATTATATCCAGCTTTGTAGTACTGCAAGCATGGTGTGCCATCATTTCTCTCTCCCTTTAGGTTACTTTGCTTCACATTATATGCCATATAGTCCACATAGAACTGTAGCATTTAATAAATACACCCCTACAAGTAATCTTGCATGTGCTTTGCAAATTAGAAGGTACAAACAGAAACTTAGGTAAAAATGTCGTGGGCTCAAATTTTTATCTTTTTATTTTATGAAATAACAGATGCTCCTCAAATAGTCCCTTTGTGTCTTTTTGAAGAGTAAATTCCTTTTCTAGTTTAATAAGTCTATCCAACATTGTCACCCCATATTTAATTATGTTTTATTACTGGTATGGAAGAGCTGCTCTTATAGATGTTAAGGCAAAGCTTTCACTGTATTTATCAGGGACTGAATAAAAGATTTGGGGTCACTCTGTAGCTACTGTTGCTTAAGGCAGATGTATTACAGACTGTTTTTATGTAATGGTTAAATAAATATATATGGTGTCAAACTATTTGATTCATAATTCTCACTGTCTGGGGTCTTCAAGAGCTTAAACCTCTGAAAAAATACGGCTATTAGCTGAAAGGGCACAGATTAAGACCTTGACTAATTGCAGAATTCATTACTTTAGTATGTTCATGGCTTATTTTTTCTGTATATTATTTTTCTGTATACAATTTTTTTAGCTCTAATCCAATCACAATGTTGCATTTGTTAAATTAATAATTTTATGCAACTTCTGTATAAAGACCAACTTTTGTTTACGTCAGTATTCAAAATCTGGAGAGATTTAGAACAATTTTCCCTGGACACAAAATATTTCTTCATTCATTAAAGTCAAGAGGAGAGAGAGTGAGGAAGGGAAGTCCTATAAAGTTCCCCTTGGAGTTCTCTCTACTGACACTTAATTTGTGAAAAATTATACTTGGTATTCAATGTAACAAGGCAAGGAGTTTGGAAAACAAACTCTCTTCCTGTATTGGTGTTTCTCCTGTTGTTTTGCACTTCCTTGGTACTCCGTTTAGTTTCTGTATCCATACACTACGTGTCAGGACAGTGGAATGGTGTATGGTGCTGTACGGGCAGCCTCCTGTGGAAACAGGGAAGCATCCTTCCTGGAAAGATGAAAAGTAACAAACTGGGACAGGTTCTCCTTTACAATAGCTGATCAACAGTCCAGTTCCACTTTTAAGGAAACAGCAGCAATGGATGGGGTCTGAATTTTTATTTGCCATTTGAGAATTTTGTGAATGCCAGGAAACAGCAATTGTTTGCCTTTTCTCTTGAGATAGCTCATGTCTCTCTGGATGATGTTCAGAAGACTTATTTTTATGTTGGTTTGAGCAAAAGGTGTGCAGTCAGACAGCTCAATGCATTTCTCTCCTAGCTGATTTAGAAAAAAACCCAAGGTTGAAGTTAGCTCTTGAACAGCTTTAATGTCAAGAACAAGAAATGGAAACTGGCACAGGGGAGTCTGTTTGTGAAATATCCTCTTGCTGATAGCTCAGCTTCACTGGTGCCACATCAACTGGGCTGTCTGAGTTTAAAAATCACTGATGGAGTAGTCCCTGTGAAAGAAAGATTGTTCCTTGTATGTCTACTCATTCTATCCAAGTTTCAGTGAGGAACTCCTAATTTGGAGGACCCAGGACAGTATGATGTTACTTTAAAAATAATACTTACCTGCAAATTTGTTAGAAGGGTTTATTCTTGCCAACAGAAGTTGCAGACAGAAGTTGCCACACAATAAACTCAGCTGAAATGATGTCGTTTGAATAAAAGATACTATAAACAGCTTTATGTTTAAAATGGTACTTTTTCTTTGTTTTGTACTGCAATTTGGGATAGAGAGAGAGACAGAAGTGGTCTTTGAATTTTTGTCACTCCTTTTTCATGTAAAACTCCTAACTACTTTGTGAGAATTTGCTTGAGCATGGACTGTGGTGTTAGATTTCTATATCAGTTAAATAATACTGTTTTCAAGAAGTACTTGACAAGAAGATACAAATATATTTACTGGAATGTAATGATGTCAAAATAATTGTTACTTTTCCAGACAGTCCTGTGGGTTTGGATGGGACAAAATTATGAGAAGGAAATGTGAGTTTGAATTACAAGGACTTAACTCAGTTTCAGCATTTTATTTTTTCTTACCACTACCCCACCTTCTTTCTCTCTCTTTTTTATTTTTTTTCTTCTTCAGGGTTTGTTTGTCTCATTTCCTAGTATATATATGGAAGGTTAAATAGCTAGATCAGGCTATTTTGGTGGTGCTATTTCTTCCCAGAGACACTAAGCCGTGACATTCAATCCACCGCAACACAGCCAAGCAGCATTTGAGGATCTCTGTGTATGTTAGTTATGTCAGACATCAAGAAAGGAGGCTCACATATAGGTCTGGCCCCACTCATATTATTAAATTTAAAGATGATGTCAATCCTGTTGGGAGTTATGCATCAAATATAAATTGGTTAGAAAACATATCTGAATGTTGAGCTGCCTTAGAGTGCCTCAGTTGGTGCAATTTGATGGTGAGTGTAATTTACATGTTGAGCAGTGGAAAAATTCTTCCTTGTACTAACAAGGATACATTAAACAATGTCTCCAGCCAGCTTCCTTCCCTTAACATCCTTTGCTTCTTAAGTTATTGTTTACTGCACTTCCTAATCCTAAATTAGTACAGGTAGTACTGATTTAGTATTTTTGGCACTGATGTAGCAATCACACTTGTTTTTTTCTGACTGATACACATGATTAGAAGCTTTTCATTTCTGAACAGAACAATTACAGACTTGTTTTGCTGTTGAATTGAATATGCAAATAATTATGAGGCAAATAGGCAAAGCTCCCAGGAAAGCCTCTGGTTTCCAAGTCCAGTCCAATTAGTAAAGAAGGAAGCTTTCTTACAAAGCTTCTGTGATGGTCTGTTTCACTGATCAGATGGAGATTATTACTAGATATGGGACCGAACACACTCCAGATGGCAGAGTAACTAGGTATAGAGCCAATCCATTATATCAATTACTGATTAATGTAATACAGATTTATAAATAACATGACATCAAGTCATCACATGTAAGACTCTGAAAATACACAGAGATCTGCAGTGCTTTGAAGGTGCCATTGAAAATCCAAAGTAAACACTGAAAACCTTATTTTGCCTAATTTGAAAAAAAAATTTTATCTTGCCTATGCAACATCTTTCCTTTTTCAGCTGTATCTGATAAGGAGCTGGAATATACCTGGAAACTGGTTGAAGGAACTGACATCTGCAGAGCTGTCTTTTAAAATACACATTTTGTGAATAGAGAAACTCTCAGCTGGGAGCATAGGAAACATGGACAAAGAAAAAGGAGACAAAAATTTCAGATATCTTCAGCCCAGAGTTCTTACAGTGCTTTATAATCCAGTTCCTGTCTTTAAAATCAGGATTATCACATTACTTGGTTGCAAACACCAGGCTTAACACAAGGACACTGAGTAACGAAAGCCTCTCTCTTTTCAAGGAGCATTTTTATATGGAGTAGTAACTTCAGTGGGATTACACCTGAAATATGCCAGGGGAATATAGCCTTAGAAATTACAGCATGTGGCAAATGAGGGCAGATCTTAGAAACAGTTTGTTTGTTAAATGATGATGACACCTAAGCTTGGGAATTCTAGGGAATCCAGCATGTCAGTCCTCACCTTCCTAATGAGCTGGGGTGTGACTCTGTGTGCTTTTGGCCTTTATGAAGCTGCAGTAGGTCATTAGGACTCAAGGTCTCTGGAAGACCTTGTTTGGTAAACTGCTTGTCAAGTGATTTCTAGTTTATCAGAAGGCATTTTGTAATTTTATTTGGCCCAAACTCAAAGCACTGAAACTGATAATCACTGCAAACAGAACTATAAAAGCCAAGGAAAAAGATGCGAGACCGGAGTTCTTAAACATTGCAATCTTGAAAAGAAATAGGCAGAGCTCTGAGCCAAATAACCATCACCATAATCCATCTCTGGTGGCTAGCTGCAGTTTTGATCAGCAAAAAGGAGCAGCCCCAGGTGCCTGGAGATTCTGCAAGGAGGCACAGGACTTCAGCATCAACTGGCTGTGTGTGCCCAGTCTGATAGGGCAGGGAGCAGCTTCCCCAGTGGGCCCTCCATGCTCCTCTTGGTACTCAGCACCAGTGAAAACCCTTTAATCTAGGGAGGTGAAGCTCCAGTAAGATAGGTGAACCTTCAGTGGGGCTTGTGTTGGAAGAGTTTACTTATTATTTGCTTTTTTTTCCAAAAGGAACACTAGGAGAACATCTAACTGCTTACTGTAAAGAAGTTATTTAGAAGCGAGAAGGTTACTGCATACTGTCAGAAGTAAATCTGAAGTGAACCAGTGATGATGTAAAGGACTATATCTTAATGGATGTCATATAAATATGGTCTGGAAGGGTGCAGATGCTTACTGTAAGGCAGGTGGTGACATTTATTGACTGTAACATTTATTGAAGGATCATTAGAAGGCTTCTAATGCCTTGGCACTTCAGTACTCACTGCATGGGAAACAGAGACAGTGAACAAATGGTACTATAGGACTAAAAATAAAAGCTCCGTCAACTCACATGGTCTGCAGCAAAAATAGTCAGGAGAGCACTTGAAAGCCTGATGGAGCTGATAGAACTTACACTGAGCCTTGCTGCCTGCCAGGCTGGGGTTCTGGCTGGGTGCCAGAAGGGAGCACGTTCCCGAAACCCTCTCCTGAGCATGCTCTGCTATCAGTTACCAGCAAGCACTACCTCTTGCACCCAAAAAAATAGCAAGGGTGACCTAGCAGATGGTGACACTTTCTGTGCTCTGAGGAGACAGCAATTCCCCATGTGAATGGGGACCGATCCAGTTTCATAGTTGTATCAAATGTACCCAGTATGTTGGCCACTCATACCACTGTAAGAATCCTCTTGCAAACCCCACCCACTAACCAATCCCATCAGATTATCTGTTTAGTCCTCTTCTTCTTGACCTGAGCAAAGTATGGGAATGTTATCATAAATATGCCAGTGGGAGAGGTGTACATTTTGTTGCTCCTGCTCGATGCATTGACCAAGAGCCTCTAGCATCACTTTGTTTTTCTCCCCCCTCCTATCCTATGTGCTGCCATTCCATCCTCCCATACTTCAGAGACGTCTTGAAAACTGTCTGTCTGCTGCCAAGGACTTTGTAGTAAAGTGGAGGGCAGGCTATTCACACCAGTAGCAGGACACCACTTCCCTCTGCTAATGACTGTGTGTTTAAAAACAAAAGAGGCACAGAGCTGTGGCAAAATTTTATAGGACTGGAAAAATTGAATAGGAAAGTCCTCAACGAAATATGTACAAGGGTGACTGTGTGTATCTGCCAGCCAAATGGGGCTATGTCTCAGAGAAGAGGATTTTCTTCCATTAACCTAGTTTACTAAGTGAATTTTCCATGCAGCAGTGAACGAGTGTCATTAGCATTCACCCTGAGTGAGAGGATGGCTTTGACTGTGATTCTGCTTATTTGACTTCTCTCACTAAGCCTTGTCCATCATGATGAATGCTTGGCCCACTGATTCTGGTAGGCACAACTCAAAGTCTGCTGAGGATTGGAGCCTGGGTGAAGTCCAGTCCTTGCTACTTCAGTCAAGTCATATAAACCACTTTAACCCAATCATTATACTCCCCTCTAAATACCGTGGAGTTATTTGCCTGATATTTCTTATCAGCATTAAAGAATTTTATGGCTAGAAGATTCAAGCATCTTTTTCTGATCTCCAGCATAAATTTATTCAGGACTTGTTTATATACATTTGTTCTTGTGCAAGCATTGTCCCTAAGCTAAAGCAGCTTCTTGTCTATCTGTCTGTGATATTTACCCACTGGTATACTTATAGACAGACCTCCTGTCCCCTTTCTCAGGCTTTGTTTTGCCAGGACAAACAAGCCAAGCTCCCCTAAGATCACTGTCAGTCTTCTGATGACTCTGTTCCAGTGTAAAACATTTTTTTCTAGAACATGAACATCCAAGTGTGTGTGCTGTACTCCAAATGAGGTTTTACTAACAGCTCCATAGCACTTTTTCTTACCTTCACTCTGCCCAAAATTCTCCATCAGATAAATCTTTGAATCCAGTTTGTCTTTTTTATGAATGGTCATGTTGGTCCTCTGCAATCAGGGATCTCTGCAAAAGTTCAAGAGCTTGCTGTTTGAAAAATGTCACAGATCCATCAACTTCAAGGGAGCCGTGACAACTTCAGCCAGCTGGGGATCTGCATCTGATATTTCAGCTTGCAGGACACAGCTTTCTCTGTGGCTGGCCCGAAATGGTGGAGCTCACTGCCAACTCCCCTCCCCCAAGACTTTCCCCAGGAGAGCTTCTGATTTGCTTCCGCCTCAGCCTCCAATGTTAGGAAGCACTTACCCCATCTTATGCTAGCAGAATTTGGCAAATACTATTAACTCAGTGTGCTCACATAAAAAAAAAAAAATCTAAAAATCTCAGCTCCCCCTTTTTCTTTTTTTTTTTTTTTTTTAACAATTTAAAACATTTTCAGTCATTTTAGCCATTTTGATTTCTGGCCATTCAATTCTTGTCCTTTATTTCTTTCTCAGTCCTCATGAAGTGTGAATAAAACTTGTGAAATGGCCATTAAAATATATCTCTTTCCATGGCGAGAATTTACATGTGACTGCGCTGCTGCCCATTGTCCTTCTTCATTTCTTCCTTTCTCGGATCTATCCTTCATCCTCTGTCATCTGTGATTTAGACTAAGCCCTTCAAGGCAAGGACCATTGCTTTATACTCGTCTCTGCCTAAAGCAGAGGTGCTTATTATTGGTTTCTGGAAG
Source organism: Heliangelus exortis (assembly GCF_036169615.1). Lineage (NCBI taxonomy): Eukaryota > Metazoa > Chordata > Aves > Apodiformes > Trochilidae > Heliangelus > Heliangelus exortis. Next base: position 57,588,668 of record NC_092422.1, read on the forward strand.
TATAAAGAATGTAGCAGATCAATGCCATTATCCTTAACTGCATTTAGAAGACAAAGGCAGCGTAGCTGTTGAATGGATGCTCTCACAGGCACAGACACAGAGCTACATTTTGGGCTATTGCAGACTTGCCTGAGGACTCTGGATATTTACATCTAAATCATAGCCAGGGTAAAAGCTACAAAAGCACCAATGACTGCAAAAAAGCTTATAACGTGCAGAATTGTCTTAGTTGCCCCATCCGAGGGAAGCAGACATTAACAAAAATTTTGGCTGCTAAGACTACGATTGCTAAGGACCTTGCAGCAGCCCGGGCTCTGAGCTCAGTCAGACCATGGTGTACCTAGGCTGCATTGATTTAAAACAAAGATCTGGTGACAGTATTTCTGCTTCTGAATAGACCCTTAAGGCACTTGCCCAGGAAGTGGTGGACCAAGTGAGCTGCAGGCCTGAGGGATATGAAATCATATTCTAGTGGAAATAAATTGGGTACCTGAGCTCTGGTACATCTCTCTCCCAGCTAAAAGCCCTCACCATGCTCAGCATCCCTGCTCTACTGAAGGTGCCTGTAGCCCCCATGAAAGGAAGAGGCTTAGAAGCCCCTTTTCCTTTTCCTTATCCTTTTCCTTTTCTCCTTTGTTTTTGTTTTCTTTGTTGTTGTTGCTTGTTGTTTGATTGTTCTTGTTTAATTTTGTTTGCTTATTTAGTTTTTGTTTTCTTTTTGGGAGGGGCTCAGACATTCCTTCCTTCAGCACTCCACATAATGTGAACCCTCTTTGTGAGGCCCACGGCTGCCTGGCCATCGCAGCCCTGAGCATCATGCTGCACGTTGCCCTTTGACAAACACCTGCTCTGAGAGTCCTGTATTTGTGTTTCTGCATCAGCACTTTAGCTGCACTCTGTGTGATACTCAGATATTTATGCTTGCTTGACAGTCTTCTCAGGACCAGAAGTTTTACATCCACCTATTAAAACGCTGGGAAGATAACGAAATCCTTCGTTCCCTGTTGTGCTTTTTGCTCCATCGTCACCTCTGCCAGTGCCACCCAGCTCATGGATCTGCCTTCCCGAGCTCGCCAACACCATCTCTGGAGTATAGATTTTAAGTGACAGCTTCAGCTGACAGGTAGTCAATCAGCAGCAAAGAGAGGTGGTGATACTGAACTCGTGATAGCTGGTTTCAGTAACTGCAAAAGACGAGCTCCCCTGCAAGCCACAAAATACTTCTGAAAGGTAGGTTTAACTAGACATGGAAATATATCTCTGAGTTTAATACAGAAGTGATGCTTTGTTGGGGTGAGGTTTTTACTCAGAGGGATGTAAACCTCCTTAGGCTTGAACTACAGAGACAGTTACATACGGGATGGGAATCCCAGCATAGTGATTGATCCACTATGACCCCTACATAGCTAATTACAGACTGTCAAGGCAGTTTCTGTTCAAGCTGGACCAATATTTAATAATTAGTCTCCTCCCATTGAAATCCTGACCTTGGTTTGGCAGCAGGAAAGCAGAGTGTTGTGTATCTGACCAAAGCATCTCATTGCTTCTCTGGGGGCAGGCAGATAAGGTATTAACAGCTGAAAACGAAAAATGGCTAATGAGTGTCCAAAATGAAGCAGCAATTTTATTCAACCTGCTATTCCCTTCCTTGCCTGCTCCCCCTCCTCTAGAACCTGTTGCTCAGGTTAAAAAACTGAAGAAAACCCACAGGAGTACTATTGCCTTTTGGTGGCTTTCAGTTAGCTCAAAGCATGGAAGAAAGGAGATATGTCTACTGGTTACTTTTTGGACAACTTGAAAACTGACTATTTTTTCTGCTGCCTTGTCTTTCAACTGCTTTCTAATCTCTGGCAGAAATCTCTGGTAGAAATTTTCTACCTCATGCCTACCTGGCCTCCTTAGTAACTTCTTGTAAGAATATAACAAAATCTTGGGAAAGGCCAAATAAATTTTCAATGGCTTAATCTGTATTTATAGAAAATTAGTAATTTTTAAATTTACTAAATGTCTGCTGACCCTGGATGACATATTTCATATAAAACTTCTTCCTCTTTTGTTCAAAACTGTGTCCAGATATTATTAAACTGGAAAAAAGAATAAACATTAAAAAATCTCTTTGGTTGTGTAAAGAGATTTAAGACCTGGAAGTTACCCAAACCTACATGCATGCACTTTATCTATCCTTTATTTATGAGAGTCAGTACTGAAATTATTTTTTCAGTTTTGCATATATTTAAAATGCTTTGCAGAAAAAGGTGTGAAAATCATGCCTCTTGATGCCTTCAGAAAGCATTTAGGTTGCTTAAGCGTTATCATGATGGGTTCTTAAATACAGATACCATCAGTTTATTATTTAGAAGTAAAGGTGGGACCAAATTCAGGACAGAGGAGAATCAGAAGAGCTTTAATTGTGAAACAAGAAAAGGGAGGAGTGCAGATTGACAATAATTATATGTTTCACTGTTTGTTTTACTTCAAAACTCCCACCATGGCACGGGTTCCACGTGCTGGATGGTGCACTAGGGAAGTGATCGTCCCTCTGTACTCAGCACTGCTGAGGCCACATCTCAAATATTTTATTCAGTTTTGGGCCCTCCACTTTCAAGAATGAAATTGAGGTGCTGGAGTGAGTCCAGAGCAGCTCAATGAAGCCAGCAAAGGGTCTGGAGAACAAGTTTTATGAGGAACGTCTGAAAGAACTGGGGTGGTTTAGCCTGGAGAAGAGGAGGCTGAGGGAAACTTCGTTGTTCTACAATTACCTGACAGGAGGTTGTAGAGAGGTGGTGGTTGGTCTTTTCTCACAAGGAACGAGCAAGAGGACAACAGGGATCACAGAACCGTTCTAATTGGAAAAGATCACGAGTTCAACCATTAACCTAACTCTCCCTGCCTAAGCACCACATTTACCCATCTTTAAAACATCTTCAGGGGTGGCAATTCAACCATTCCCCTATCGCAGCGTTTAATCACCCTTTCTGTGCAGAAATTTCTTCTAATATCAGAACTAAACCTCTCCTGGCACACCTGGAGACCGCTTCCTCTCGTCGTGGTGCTTGTGACATGGAGGAAACGGACTCACGTCGCACCAGGAGAGGTTTAGATCGGATATGAGGTTAAATTTCTTCACTGAAAGGCTCGTCAGGCACTGGTACCGTCTGCCCAGGGGAGTGCTGAGCCCCATCCCTGGAGGTGTTTCGGACGCGGTTCCGAGGGACACGGCGGTGTCGCGGTGGCCTTGGCAGTGCCGGGCCAAGGGTTGGACTCGATGGGTCTCAGAGGTCTTCTCCAACCACAACGCTTCGACGGTTCCATTCTACCGATTCCACGCCGCGCTACCTCCGCGGCCCCGCTGCGCGCCCGCGGAGGCGCCGTCCCCCCGCTAGGGGGCAGCCGCTGCCCGCCCCGCCGTCTGCGGGTGCGGTGCGGAGCCGCGGAGGCAGCGCGGCGGGGAGCGGTGCGGGAGGGAAGGTGCGGAGCGGCGCGCAGCTCTCCGCGGGCGCGCTGCCCCCGCGCGGCGGGACCTCCCGCCGCTGCCAGTGATGTCATGGGGCGGCGGCGGCGGCAGCGGCGGCGGCGGCGGCGGAGGTGGGGGGGGTGTGGGGGGGCGGGGAGGAGGCGGCACTGCAGCTGCATGTGTCTGTAGCGGCGGCGGCGGCGGGGCCGGGGCGTCGTCATCTGCATTCACATGGGGGCGGCGCCGGCCTCCGCCTGAAGCCCCCGCCCGGGGAGACGCAAAACCCACGCGAGTGCGCGGGGTGCCGCGACCCCCGCCCCGCCGCCGCTGCCGCCGCCGCCATGAATTCGGCGGAGCAAACCGTTACGTGGCTGATCGCCCTGGGCGTGCTGGAGTCGCCCAAAAAGACCATCTCCGATCCCGAGGGCTTCCTCCAGTCCTCCCTGAAGGACGGGGTGGTGCTCTGCCGCCTGCTCGACCGCCTGCTCCCGGGCACCATAGACAAAGTAAGTGCCCGGTTCCCGCTTCCCCCCCTCCGCCTCATCCGTCGCCCCCCGCCTCACCGCCCCCCGCCGCCCTTTGTGCATCCGGCCCCGCCGCCCCCGGCCTCGCCCGCCGCCGGGCCCCCTGCGCCGCCTCCGACCAGCCGGGAGGGAGAGGGGGGGGTCCCCGGGTCCGTGGGGGTGCGAAGGACGCGGTGGGGGGGTCAACCACGATCGGGCGTGAGGGACGGGGAGGGCCGGGGGGAGAGCGGGGAGCGGCAGTGGGCAGCTTGGCTGAAGAGGGCTTTTTCACCTTTAGGGCCATGATTTTGCGTGTGTTGTACAGGAAAAAAAGAAAAAAGAAAAAAAAAAAAAGAGACAAATCAAATACTGCTCAGCTCTCCATACCGAAGTCCGGGGTGTGTATGGGAGAAGGTTTTAGTTTGGGTTGGGGAAGGGGGTATGGACCTTTCCTAGCATGCCAGGAGCTGGCTGCAAACTTGTCGACGCAACTGCTGGAATAGTCGGTGCCTCACCTGACTTGGGCGTTTTAACGTTTGATGCTTAGTTTTCTTGAAGGCTGTTGTAGCGTTATTTGGGTCTTTTACTTCCTGGGCAGCCTGTGGGAAAAAACACGTCCTTTTTGGGTTATAAAAAAACCCCGCGTTTGTAGCTCGGTTCTGCGTTGCGTTTGAAGAAAATGTACTCAGGTAACTTTCGTGTGTTATGTGTGCGAACGTCATTCCCGTTGTAGCTCAGACAGAGGGGAGGGTTTTGTTTTTTGACTTGGGACAAGACAGTTGTCTCACCTGGGGTTCGACAAGCGTGGCACATGTAGCAACCCACCTTATCCCCACCTTATCGGCAAAACTTTCCCTGTGAGCCAGGACCAGGTGGTGAAGAGAAGATTGATGAAGGTCATCTGCCATGCTGTTGGAAAAACTCCTTGCTTGAAAATAACACCCCTTTTTTCACCTTTTGCTGTTGGCAGACCACTCCTCACATTGGAGCCTGCTGAGAATGGGCTTTTTGTTACCTTTTGTGGCTCATTTTCATGCGGTCTGCTGACCCACAAAGTTGAAAGCCAGTGGTCTGAGCTTGGTAGGGCACTGGACTGGGCTGTCTCTCTTTAGTTCTTCTGTTGACCACCAACAGGGGTTGTTACTCTTTTATGTTGTACTGTAGCATGGAGGTCCTGACCATGACCTTGGTCCCACTCTACTGGATGTAGTAGGTCATTCCTGGTGAATTCACAGGTGAAATTCACAAGGAAATTGGAAGGCTGTGGAAGCCCCACAGTAAGCCCACAGTGCTATCAGTAGGTGATGGAAGTGATGACAGAGAGTGAAGCAGCAGTGTGAGTAGCTCAGGATCCACTGTGGTACCTGGTGGAGATAGCTGGGACAGCTGTAGCCACTGTTGCCATCACCAGCTTTCCCCAGCACCATATTCTTAAGAGTAGCTGCTTGTATGATAGAGACAGAGAGGATGTGCCTGCTCCAGAGGTGCTATGGCTTTTTGGACATGGTGCATGAGGTGCAAGCTGCTGTGCAGTATGCTGGGCTGTAAGCTGGGACTCTAGAGTAGGTAAATGTCCTTCTCTGCTATCTGGCGTGACACGTGTGACCTGGGGCTGTGGGCAGGGACCACCTCAAGCACGGGGATCCCCTGCCTTGTTGTCCTCTGGCTCTCTTGCCTGGTGAGGCAAAGAGGGTTTTGGTAGCCTATCCCATCACCCCCTTCCACACACATTTTCTGAACATCTCTCCAAAATCTTAGGCTTTGGTCATAAAAGGTCTTACCCCTCGTGCGAATGTCAAGCCTAGTAAAATGTGGTCCTGAACTCAGTTTGGGAAACCAGCTTTGCTGAACAATGACATAAATGCAAAAACATGACAGAACTAAGTGTTGGAACAGTGTTTCCCAACTTAATGTGCTTTTCTTGCATGTTGTAATTGGAGAGGCTCAGTTACTGTGAATAAGAGGTTGTCTTTTCATGTTAGGGGAGTGAATGCCTCTGATGTTTGGGCTGGGCATCCCTTCACAGCACCCACACCCAGACAAAGGTTTGCAGAGGGGCTCCCCACAACCTATCCCTCTCCCAGCCTGGCCTGCAAGGAGCTGTCAGGGGGTTATCGTGGGTCTTGTGGTGTGCAGGAGTGGGGTTTGCAGAGGGTGATGGCTGGGGCAGCAGCCAGGGCAGGAGGAGGAGACCTGACCCTTCTTGGGCTCCCAGCCCCTCAGGCTCACCCTGGATCCAACAGACCACAGGGACTGCTTGGAGGTCCCTGCTGACTGAGTGTGTGTTCTCCAGCTTTGGCTTAGTCAAAGTCCAAGGATAAATTGCACCTTTAAAATTTGTTTTTATTATTATTAGGAGTTCTTTATTTTTGTGAGAGGAACTTTACTTATTTCTGTGGGTTTTCACACTGCACTTTCTAATTCGTAGATGTGTCGGAGAGATTCATGAACTCATTTCCCCATCCAGATTTGTGGATATTCTTTTTCTGTGGACTCGGAATATATACTGCATACTTCTTTCATGCTCTGAGCTACAATTATAAGTCTGAACTATTTCCATAATACCGTGTTTTTCTTTTACTGTTTCTTTTTTTTTTTTTTTTCCCTAATAAAAACATACAAAATTTACATCCTTCCTTGTATTCTGTTGGTATTTTCAGTGCTGTTTTTCCTACTTTTGATCTTTTACATGATGTTTTTATACAGAGTACATTTTTAAAACGAGCCTTTTATCCCGTATTTGTCCTGAAAGCTTCTAGTTCAAACTGGACAATTTTGTCAACTAAAAGATAGAAGGTTTGTCCCACAGATGTAGATTGTTTCAGTTCTTAAAGTCATTTGATATCATAACTCTCTATAAATATCTGACATCAGCAGATACTTTGAAGACTCACAGAGCTCATTTTTCTGTAAATACAAAGTAGTAGCTAAACCCAAAGAGAATAAAAAAAGCTTACAAATTATAAATGAAAAGAAATGTTTATCAGGTTGTTTTTTTAGAAACATTTTCTAGAAAAGGCTATAAGTACGTTCCTTTCTTTCAAAAACTGTCTTGAAAGAGGATTCAATATGTGCAGGAATGTAAGAATACAGTTTTTTGGCATTCTGTACTTTTTAAAGCCTCTGGGTACCCTGAGAATAATTAGTAGAATATTTTTAATAAATAACGATTCTGTGACCATATAAGGAATAAAGCACATGAGGGTCAAAGAACAGATTTTTTTTAAGTCGATGAAACAAATAAGTGGTTTTCAAGGCTGGTTAGTATATTCTTCCTTTAGATTGATGTGTATTTGTGTACCATCCTTGCACAGAATAATGTACAGACCTTCTTGTCAGGAAGTTTTGGGTAGATTTGTTTACATTACAGTCATCCTCTATCTTGAACAGCAAAGGACGGATACTAAATTTACCAGATTCCTAGAACTATGAATGAAAATACTTTGGAAAGTAATGTTATTACAGACTGTTCCTCTCATTTTTAGGCTCACGTTTAACATCATTACGATTTCTTTGCATTTTGAGAGAGACTGTGACAGGGTAAATAAAACACAATAGCTGGCTCAGGCAGTGTGATGGTACTGCTCAATAACCTGATCTCTAAAACGGGAAAGGAACAAAAGGGAGAGCAGTTATTTAAAAAACAAGTAACCCTTACAGGTCTTTTCCAACCTGAACGATTCTATGATTCTATGTCTCGTTTTTTTTTAAGGTGTAGAGATCTGTGCTGAAAGACTGGTCAGTTGATCTGCTCTGAAGGAGGGGGGATTGCTGAGTACAAGTCGTTTGAATGAAAAGCTGTGGGTTTCGAGTTACAGGGTTTCAACCCAGCACTGGAAAATAGAGTTACTTTGATGGCAGGGGAGAGGATCCCCGTGGAAGCATTGCAGTGCAGTCGTCTGCCGCTTAGATGCTTTTCCTCGCAGAGATAATTTTCCAAACAGATTCCTGCATGGCAGACCAGTTTGACCCACTTTTGACGCTGTAAACAGAGATCAGAATTGGAGCGGGAATTTTCCTTGTCATCTGAGGCTTCGCGCTCCATTAAGTTTTGTTTGTACTTTCATTTTTGGTCAGCTGTCTGACAGCATCATTTGGAGGGCAGCTTTGTTTCGTTCAGGGAACACGGGTAAGACTTTTCGGGGGGATGCGGTGCAGCAGCCATTTGGCACCCCGTGTCGTGTCCCTCCCTCCCATGAGGGGCTCCTAGAGGGGATGGGAGCAGCTGCTTCACCCCTTTGAAGCCAGGGGGACACCCAAGCGTGCTGGATGTGCTGCTGGATCTCACACGCCTTGTTCCCTCTCCATCCCCAGCTAATGGGCCGGGCGTAGGACTGAAGGAGCCAGAAGCGGCTCCGCTGGGCGTGGGAGGCTGATCCGAGGAGCCTGATCCAAAACACAGCCGCTTCCTCCCGCTGCTCCTGCACCGCCCAGGCGTGACGGGACCGGTGCGGGGCTGGCCCCGGGGAAAATAAATCCCGCGTGTTCTTGTCGGCTGTGATTCGGTGCGAGGCTGGGAGGAAGCTCCCCTCTGCCTGCGGAGGGTTGGGCACCCGCGTCGGCATTAATTTGGTTACTAATTGGGATAGTATCAGAGCTGATGTCAGCGAAAGACTAGGATCTTCCTTTATAAATGCCTTGGATGTTACTATGAATCTATGTTTAACGGTGGAGATCTTTGGCTAAAAAAGGTGTTCCGGGTTGTAATTTCAGAAGAAATTAACTCTTTGTGACTCAAAAAAGCAAATTAAGTGCTGTGTGTGAGTGCAAGGACTGAAGAAGAGTCAGAGACCCCAAAAGAGAGGGGTTCAGGCTGCCACACGTGAGACCCGTCTTGTCCTTGTAGTGGGTGGGAGCACCTACATATCTGGCAAAGGGAGATTTTTGTTCACTTGTCTCTGATTTCACATGGATGCATCAGGGCTAATACTTCTGTTGTGACAAGGTGTGCCCTGGATGTGGTGTTTCAGGCATAGCAAGGACAAAAGAAAGGGAAGGTGCTTGGGAGACAGAGATAATAAGAAGCAGTGATTTGATAACATTCTGGGCCGCATCAAAAGAAGCATGGCCAGCTGGTTGAGGGTGATTCTCCTCCTCTACTCTGCTCTTTTGAGAGCCCTCCTGGAGTACTGCATCCGGTTCTGGAGTCTCCAACACAGGAAGGACGTGAAGCTGTTGGAATGAGTCCAGAGGAAGGCCACAAAGATGATCAGAGGGCTGGAGTACCTCTCCTAGGAGACATGTTGAGAGAGTTGGGGTTGTTCACCCTGGAGAAATCCCTGAGGAAACCTTCCAGTACCTGAAAAGGAGTCTATAGGAATGTTGGGGAGGGACTTTTTACAAGGTAGTGATAGAACAAGGGGCAATGGCTTTAAGCCAAAAAAGGAGAGATTTAGGTTAGGTGTTAGGAGGAAATTCTTTACTGTGAGGGTGGAGAGACACTGCAATAGGCTGCCCAGGGAGGCTGTGGATGCCTCATCCCTGGAAGTGTTCCAGGCCATGTTGGGTGGGGCTTGGAGCAACCTGGTCTGGTGGGAGGTGTCCCTGTCCACAGCAAGGGGGTTGGAACTAGATGACCTTTAAGGCCCCTTCCAACCCAAGCCATTCTATGATTTTTATAGCTTGATAACCTTTGCAGAGAGTGCAGTGGCAGGCATGAGCTTACTGTGGAACCCAGACAGAGCTCAGGAACCATGGTGAACGTCCCAGCAGTGGTGCAGAGGGTACTCCTAAGATAGCAGTTGCCTGGCACTGGTTGTCCCTGAGCAATCTGAATTTGGGAAAGTCCTCTGACAGGATGGGTCTGCCCCTGCAGAGACACTGAGGCTGTTGGGGTCTGCCTGGATGAACTGAAGGGTTGTCCTGCCTTTGCTGACTGAAATCCATCAGGAAGGTATTGCAGACAGTGGTATTACAACAGCAGCAGCAGCAGCAGGTCATTGTAGGACTAGACCTGGGAGGCAGGAAGCAAAATCTGCATTTTAATGTGCATATGCTCTCTCCCTTCCCTCCCCCCAGCAATAATCCTTATGTAGAGCCTCCCAAGGAGATTATTTTAGCTTCTGGCAAGAGTAATCCATGCTGGGCAGCTGTGCCTGCTGTGTCTGTGTGCTTGGGGAGCAGCGACGTGCACGCGGATGCCTTTGCTCCAGGGTGGAAGCACTGCGAGGGTAAGCCAAGTGCCAAGGGGAAGTTATCCCAAGCAAAGTCACTAGAGTGCTCGTTTCCTGAATAGATTCTGTTCTTATAAGCCCTTACTGAGCGCTTCTTATGGGATCATTTTGTCCTGTTAGTGATTTATTGTTGGCCATGCTGTAATCTGAGGTGTTACTCCTGTTGTCTGGTGAGAGCAGGGGTGCACGGATGCCTTGAAGGAGAATGCCCTTGCTTTTCCCATCTATGCACTGGCTGTGTGATTCTGGTGACTGGGATGTTCTCCAGAGAAACACAGTCTGTATGCACGTGCTGAGGAAGGAGAGGACTTGTGTCAGCATTTGTTGCTTTTTTCTTTGAAATCTTACCCTGCTAATGCGTAAGGGTGTAGACTGCATTAAATAAGAGTATGCCAGACCCTGACAAGAGGGAGAAATTAATGAAACTATTGGTGATTAGATGCTTTTTTGTGAGAAAACACAAAGGTAATTCAGTTCCTCTGGTCTTCCTCTCATAATATCCTCTCCACAGTTTGTAGATACATTCTTTCTATGTCTTTACATAATAAGGACAACATAAAAGGCAGTTTCTTAGCCCTCAGTTGCCCTGCTGATACCCAGACCATGCTCTGAATGCTGTGATTCTGTGAGGAAAAGGAAGAGCTGTGGAGATGCCACCAGCGTGCTCCCTCTGGTTACTCCTGTGTGCTTGTGGCTGAAGGCACCACATCTTTCAGCTGAAAATGCTAAGATTGTAATTCAAGCCTTAGAAGAATTGGCTTTAGCATTGAAGTTTACAAATTGTATATACATAACGGTGTATTTATAGGTAATATACATATATGTACTTAAAATCTGACTTTGAGCCACTGTAGGGAATTCAGTATATGTCTTTCTTAAGTAACAATTTTAATTAGTCATTACCCAGTGGCTCTGATTTGAAGAGCTGGAACCTTAAAACATTTCAAGCTTTTCAGAGCTTGCAAAAATACTGTGAGCTGGCAGCATGGAAGCAGCATCAGTCTTGCACTTGGACTGGCTGAGCTTTACTCCCTCATCCCCAGCCAGCCTGACACTCCCGAGCTCTCCCTGACTTCGCTGCATGGAGCAAAGCCACCTTCTCTCCAAATCTTTTGGTACATTGTGGTTGGCACCATCATCCACCACTGGCACTGCGGGGTTGAGGAGGGGTCTGCAAGAAGTTCCTGTCGTGTTGCCTTTTAACCATGGACATTTGGCACGAGGCAGGCAGAGTCCCCTCTTGGCCCATGAAATGCTGCTCTGGTCTAAGAGATTTTTGTTTGGGTCTCCATTTTCCACCTCTGCAAGCCAGTGCTGTTGGACAATGTTGACAGACCCAGGAGAGAGGGTCTCTACTGTAGGGTTTCGGTCTAAGGAATTGTCTTAGGAATATTTTCACACAGAGAAAGGGGGGGAAAGCAGTAAAAATCATACACACACCTCCTCGCTGGTGCAGCTGTGCTGACAAAGAAATGCCTTTGTTGGCTTGGTTACTGTCACTGGGGGAAGTGGTACCGTTTGACTGGCAGAGGAATTCCCTCTCTGGCATATGTTCCATCCACACTGAGGAGCTATGCCAGCATATCTAGCAGCAGAGCTCTCTCCCAGAGTAAACAAACCCTGAGTGATTGGACTCCTGAAGCCTGAGCTCCTGCTGCATCAAAGCAGCGATGCTGTGCGGGAAATGCTGCAGGGCTGACATGAGAAGGGGTGCAGAACCCCTACCTGCCAGCTTCCCTTCCCAAGGGAATGCCAGCAAACAGGGCTCCCAAAATGCTACATTAGGGAGAGTCTTGCCTAGCAGTGCCCAAACTCTGCCCACACCTGGGGCAGCATTTTGTTGGTCTTTTTCCAGGCACTGACTTCAGAGCAGTACACATCTTCTGCAGGCACCTCATGCCGGCGCCCCTGGAGCTCTGCAGGCTGAAAACACTGCGCGGGGTTGGTGACAGCTGCACGTTAGATGGTTTCCTCTTTTTCTTTAAAATAGCAAGAGAATAAACAAAACCACAGGGGCTGGGAATATTAGTTCTCAGCATTTAAGAAACCCTGGAAAGAAGACTATTCCTGCAGATGCAGCCAGACCTTCTTTTGTGTACGCATAAAATCCTTCACTCACGGTTCCGTGCATGTGTCTTGGTGGTCAGTTCACAAGGTGGGCCTGTCAGTAGATTATCATTGCCATTGCAAAGGCAGCTTCCAGCCTCGTATTTGCTAGGTTTTACAAGCTTGGCATTCTGTGTTTCTCAGTATTCTCAATGTAGTTTTTTGTGTGAAATTTAAAAATATATTAGAAACTTGAGAAAACAAAATACCATCTAGAATGTCCCAGCGTCCTTAATTTACTGTCTTTGTATCTTAGGGCTAGGTTTAATACCTACCTCCTGGGAGTCATTTGATGGACTTTGGTGGTAATTTGATCATGGTTCAAGAGAAGTAACAGAAGTACAGTACTTCCATTGCAAAGAACATACTGTTTTCATGAACATTGCTTAATAGAGGTGCAGGTTAGAAAGGATGAGCGGAAACAGCTGTATCAGTTTTACAGTGTCATTTTCACAGGGCAGTTAAAGAAAATAGTGTCTCTAGTTGTTGTGTAAGAGAACCAGTTTATCAAGGCTGCCACACACCTGGCTGGTGTTTTAACTGTAAATTTGCTTTGCAAAATTAGCTGAACTTTGGTTTTGAGGGCCATATCCAGTAAGGAACTGAGGTGGCTAATGCAGAATGTGAGTGTGTTTGAATTTAGGTCACTGTTAAGTGCTCATCTGTTTGACCAGGCACCTGAACATGTGCAGGAGAAGAGCTGGAAAAGCTGGAGGAGTCTTCAGTCAACCAAAGTGCTCCTGGTTCCACGTGGCATAGCAGGGTGGAAGTTGAGGGAGCGTGGAGCTGTGTCTGAGTCAGTATGGCCCATTGAACAATAAAGGAAAGGTGGTGAGATCAGGTGGTGTAGTGGAAGATTGGTGCTAGATGTGGGATTGGAGTTTGGGATTGGAGTTGTAGGTTTGGAAGGTGGCATTGTGTGGGCTGAGATGGAAGGAAGGAGTACAGGGACTTGTGTGGGGATATAGGATGTGCAGCACAGGAGTGTCAGATGTGGGGTTAGCTGTGCTGATGGCTCTGAGTTGAGGCAGTGGGATCTGAGATCTGTTGCTAATACTGATGTACAAGGGTAAGAGGTCTTGGGAGGTCCATGCAAAACTACTTAATAAGAAGTGGACACTTGTCAGCACTTTTGAGTCCAGGAGGTGGCTGGAATTTGCAGAAGGCTCTCTGTGTTAAAGCCAAAATGTAGCTGCATTCTCGCTTTTGCCTTCTGCTGTGTCTTAGCTCTGTATTAGCTTCAAGGCTGTGTATCCTCCTCAGCATGTAAAAAGATTTAGGGCATATTTTAAGGCATCGGCCTTCCCCTTTGTGCTGTGTGCAGAGCCTAGGTGAATTCTTGAATGAACTCTGGAAATTTAAGATTTGGGCACTTTAGTTCACTCAGTGTTTCTTTCGATTTAGTTCTTACTGTCTATGCTGCCTGCCTGCTGCTGTGTTTTCAGAGCAGGGATTTCCTCATGGCAAAATACACTTGCCTAGCACACAGTAACTGCTGCATGTCTTATTATTGAAAAATTTGTGGGCAGCAGGTTTAATAGGTTGTGAAAGCCAATACTAAAGAGCTACAGTACTGCATAAACAATGTTATGGTGTGATCTGGTGCTCTATCAAGACACCTAATTTTAAAACAGAACTGTGCCTTGCTGAGAATCCCTATATATGTTTTTAGTTTAAATATAGCATCCTGCTAATGTAACCTAATGCCACCAGCAAGATGTGCAATTTTATTTGCACATTTATGTGCAAATTTAATGCATGAAGTGGTTGGGCTCTACTGCAGGGTGTTCCTCAGTTAGAGATGTGGAAGAGGCAACCTTTGAAGTGCAGCTGTGATTCTGGGTGTCCTGGGAGTAGCATGGGGCTCCATCCACAGTCCCCTGAGCCCCCCCCTCTGTTCACTGATTATGGTGGAGTCTTGCTATTGACCTCCTGGTAGAATCCAGTTGATGTTTAAAGACCTCCTATACCTCTCCTCCTTTGACTCATTTTTTTCAGCTTGTTCAGCAGATAAATGCAAGTAAACAGTTTCCTGTAGAGATAGCTGAAGATCTCTCCTGCTTTTTATTGATTTCTGGTGTTTACTTATTGCAATCAAAGGACTGTTGCATTTTTTTTTCTTTTTAACTAGTTATTTTACACATTCCTTTCTTACATTCTTCTTATACTTTCCCTGCCCAAATGAGCTAGTGACAGCCTTTTTAATTTTTTCTAAGACTGGTCCTACCATAGCTTTTCTTGATACTGCCTGTCCCCACATTGCCTTTTTAATGCATTTGTTGTTGATGATTAAAGTTGTAGATTTAAACAGATGAAAAGGGATGTAGCATTTACCTTAGGTAACATCTATTTGTATTGCATTCTTCTCCATGCTTTCTGGAAGGTGCAGAATGCACTCTGCTCATTGATAGCTGCAGTGCATCACGTAAGTGTCCTCATTGAACTATCCATGGTTTCTAGAACTACTCCCTGAGAGATTAAATCGTAATCAGGACCTGTCCCTGAACCACAAAGAAGTGGTTTAAACTGTTGCTGCTCTGTGTGTTAGCTTCCACTTGTCTCTTTGGATTCTGCCATGGAATTCCCAGTCCCTAATTAAGAATCTGTCAGGTCCCTCTGGAATCCCTGTCTCTTCTAATTACTATTAACCTTTTTTATTTGTTTTACTAGAGCACATAGAGTTTCCACTTGGACACTGAGGTGTCTTTTCACTAGGAGTTGCATAGACATATAATAAGAGAGCCTCTATTTGTGAACTGACTGTGTTTGTCCATGAAAGCAAGAGGATGAAGCAAATTCTGGAGAGGAAAAGGTGCATCCTCTGTATTCACTGGTTTTATGTACATGCAATCTATTTTTTATTAAGCTAAGTAATTTTGGAGCATGACCCTACTTTAATTTTATTTTGTTTATCCTCTCTTTCTGAATCTATTTGCCACCTTGCAGGCAGACTAGGATTTAACCTGCTGGTGATGTGCTTGCATTTATGTTCTGGTACATTTTGAGTGTTCTGTGAGGCTATAAATGTGATCTATGAGAAGAGAGGTCACCCTCCTGGGCTTCCTGTAACTGTGTGTAATGGGTGTCATATACCGTAAGTGTGACTTTAACATGGGCTTGGCCACATAATTGCACTTTGAGATTTTGTCAGGGGGGCTGAGTTTGTTACTCGGGTCCCTCACTGTGTCTCTCAGCCATCTGTAGGAGAAGGTTGCCAAAATCACAATAAGATTTCCCAGGTAAGGGGTTTGTTTCTTTTTATGGCATCATTAACACTTTACATTTCTAGCAGGGTACAAATGCTAAGATATTTTTAGATTCATTACCCATACGCTTCTGTCTCCTGTTGGATAAAAAAGCCACTGTAGCCACAGAGCTGAGAAAATGTAGCCTGCTTCTTGCATTGCCCTGAAGTGTGTTCCCATGTTTTGAGAGAGAAAAAATGGCTTTTATAGACATTTGCTGTAACTTATTTTATTATTTTGAGGGAAGATTATTAACTGGAAACGTGCATTACAATGCTGGTAGGGCTGAGGTCTCAGAGGTGTATATTTGGCATGTATTTTAAACTTTTAGACTTGAAGGAGAACAGTTTGCAGGATTTGGGTTTTCTTTGGTTGTTATTTCTTTAATTGGAAGTTTTTGTCTTCCTCTAATCAGATGTCCCCTTTTACCTTTTTTTTTTTTTTTTTTTTTTTTTTTATATCCAGGTATTCAAAGAATCATGAATGGCTAGGGCTGGAGAGGACCTTAAATATCATCTAGTTCCACCCCCCATGGTCAGAGACAGCTCCCACTAGGTCAGGTTGCAATCTGGCCTTGAACACTTCCAGGGAGGGGGCAGCCACAACTTCCTTGGGCAACCTGTGCCAGTCACTTACCACTCTCATACTAAAGAATTTCCTCCTAATCTCTAACCTAAATCTCCTCTCTTCAAGTTTTAAACCATTGCTCCTTGTCCTCTCAGTACACACCTGTGCAAAAAGTCCTACCCCAGTTTTCTTTTAGGCCCCCTCCAGGTATTGGAAAGCTGCTATAAGGTCACCTTGGAGCCACCTCCAGCTGAACAACCCCAACTTCCACAGCATGCCCTCCTACGAGATGTGTTCCAGCTCTCTGATCATTTGTGTGGCTCTCCTCTGGATACACTCAATGAGCTCCATGTCCTTCTTATGTTGGGGACTCCAGAATTGGACACAGTACTCCAGGTGGGGTACTAGAGGGGGAGAATCACCTCCCTTGTCTGGCTGGCTACACTTCTTTGATGCAGCCCAGGACACAATTGGCTTTCTGGTCTGCAAGAGCACATTGACAGCTCATGTTAAACTTCTGATCTACCATCACCTCCAAGTCCTTCTCCTCAGGGCTGTCTGGAATCCTTTCTCCTCCCAGCCTGTATTTGGGTGTGGGATTACCTTGACCTTGCTGAATTTCATGCAGTTTGCAACAGCCCACTTCTCGAGCCTGTCAAAAGTCCCTCTGGATGGCATCCCTTCCCTCCAGTGTGTTGGCTTACCCACACAGTTTGGTGTTGTCAGCAAACTTGCTGAGGGTGTACCCAATTCCACCAACAAAGATGTTAAACAGCACTGGTCTGGGTACTGACCCTTGAGGAACACCACTCCTCACACGTTTCCATTTGGACACTGAGCCACTGATCACAACTCTTTGGGTGTGACCATCCAGCCAGTTCCTTATCCAATGAGTGGTCCATCCATTGGATCCATATCATTCCAGTTTAGAGACCAGAATGTCATGTAGGACAGTGTCAAATGCTTTGCACAGGTTCAGGTAGATGACATTTGGTTCTCTGCCTTTGTCTGCCACCAAAATTAGGCAGGATTTCCCTTTAGTGAAGTCATGTTGGCGGTCACCAATCTCCTCTTTATTATCCAGTCACCCCTTTGTTATAGGATGTGTCTAATGAGTTATGTTTAATCTCTTACGAGGTGTAGTTAGATGTATCTGAGTTTCCTAAAATTACTGATTTTTGTGCTTAAGGCATTGGGGACTTGGGAAATAAGGAGTGTTTAAGTGATGTGCCTGATTATGAGACAACACATTTGTGTCTTTTAAGAGAAATCTAGATGTACTGTGATTGCTTGTTAGAGGTTATCCTTTTTTGACGAGCAGAAGTAATTCTAAGGTTTCTTGAAATGAAAAGAGGCCTTGATGAAGTAGAAGTGCCCAAGAAAATTGTGAATGCAAAAAAGATACGAGGATGTCTGACCTATAAAGGGAGATTAAAATGAGTTTTCATGCAAATAATTCTAGGAAAAAAACCCCAAACAAACTGCAACTATATAATTATTGTGTAAGTATTAGGAATATAGAGAAGGGAGCATACTAGAAGCATCTACTTACAGGGATATATTAATGGGATTCTGAGGAGCCCTGTCTAACAAAAGATGTTGGCATGATTGACTTAAGCTTGATGTCTTCATAGAATGGAGTAAATTGGAGTACTCAGAAAATATAACAAGCAATAAATGCAAAAGCATCAAAAACAATGCAAGAAGGATGAAGCTCTCAGTGTTTGCAAGATGGTTCTGTCACTGTTTGCGTCCTTTCCTGGTTTACTGAGATTGTTTTCTGTGCTGTTGTACCTATATAGGACTTATTTGATCTTCCCTTTATGATTTTGTGTAGTAAAAGAGTTAGTCTTAAGCCACAGCAGTTTATCATAGTACCTAACAATTTGTATTTTGGGGGGGGTGGGAGATACACGCTTGTTTGAGGAAAGGGAAAATCTTCAACTCATATTGATACCAGATTCCTTGTATTTTGAAATAGTGGCTTTCATTTTCATTCATCTGAATTTTGTTCTTAGAAAGTGATAGTGACTTGTGTTTGAAATTTCTTTGTACCAGGTTCACCTTGCCATGCTGTTGTATTTGTTAATTTTTGTGGCATCACAGGGTGAGAAATATCTTTGATACTGTATAAACATACAGGAAGGCACAATTTTGTTTTTTTTCACTGGATTCAATGTTTGAAGTGAATCTTTTGTGAAGTTGCCTGTGCTCTGGGGGTGGATCATACTTGTGACTGCATAGCCCTAACATATATGTGCATTTCTGAAAAATTCCTTCAAAGTGAAATGCATAATCAAAGGACATGATGCTGTGCATTACCGAGCTTCCAGTGCACCTCTGTGCTGGGCTTTCCCCTTCCAACAGAACGAGGTGTCTGTTTGACTCCTGTTTTGGGCAATGCTTTGTTTGCAAACCTACTTCACGGAAAGCTTATTGTGAAATGATGCTTGTGTACACACACAATTTGAGTTAAGCTGTGGTCAGTTCAGCCACAGCCCTGAAGGCCAAGGGGCTGCTTTTCTGTGGAAGGTCTGCACTTGCACTGTCGGGGAGAACTGAGAGCAGTGTGAAGGTGGCTGCAGAGAGCACACGGCTTTTGGCATCACCAAAAGCTCTTTTCTCCTAAGACCGGTCAAGGTTTTCTTCTTCTGAAGTTGCTTCTTTTCACGGGTATGAAGAGTCTGCATAGAGACAATCAAAGCTCATTAACACGGGGCCCTGGAATCGGTAGATTATTGACTCTGGCTACTGATATTTTCCCACTGAGGTCTTTGGAACGTTTCTGATATATTTCCTTGTTAGAAGCCGACACTTCAGGGTGACCCGAAATCGAAACAATGGGAGGACCCAGGCAGCCCCACAAGTGACAGGGGGACACTCGCCATACGGGCATTGCACCCTGTGCGCTAGCGTTTCTTCCAAGGGGCAGCCTCGCCTCGCCCTGCAGCCCAGACTCTCGATGCCGCGGGGGAAGGTGTATTATTATTATTATTATTAAAAAAACAAAAAAAACCGAAAAACTCCTCATCGGCGAGGCTTGGGGGCGCTCCCACTGATGCTCCCCGCCTTCCCTCCGCCCCGCGGGCCTGCGGCTGTAACAGGGGCGGGGCTGGGATGGGCTGGGCCGGGCCGGGCCGCGCCTCCCTCTCCTCCTTTCCCTTCTCCTCCCCTCATCTTGCCTCCCGCCCCGTGCCGGGGCAGAGTCGCTCGGAGCAGCGCTTGGTCGGGGCACCCCTGCCCGCCGCCCCCTCCTGCCCTCGCACGCCATTTCCTGTGCTCCGTGTTTACTTCCCGGTTCAACCCCTTCACTGGGAGCGTTCGGCGCTGCCGCCGCCAGCGGAGGGAGCGGGAGGTGAGAGGAGCGGCGGGGCGGGGGACGGGAGCTGCTGTGGCTGTTCGGTCCGGTCCGGTCCAGCCCGTTTGCTGTGCTAAGCTGTCCGCTTCTTCTCTTGCAGGTGTACCCGGAGCCGCGGACGGAGGGCGAGTGCCTGAGCAATATCCGCGAGTTCCTGCGGGGCTGCGGTGCCTCCCTCCGCCTGGAGGTGAGTCGGGGCGGGGGCGGGCAGCGCCCAGCCTGGCCGGGAGGGAGGTGCCCGGGCGGGGGGTGCCCGGCTGCATCCCCGGGGAGGTGGGAGGAGAGGGTTTCTCTGCCTCCCTCTGCCCTCTCGGAGCTGGGGGAGGCGGCGGTGCCCTCCCTTTGTGCCCGGGGACGCGGGGGCGGCCGGTGGCGGGCGGCTGACAAGATGGTGGCGGCCGCCCCTCCCTGGGCTACGGGGCTGGGGGTCGATGGGGGAAGCAGGGGCTGACTCCGCGGCCTCTCCGCTGCCTCTCTGCTGGGTCTCGGTGTCGGCTGCTCCCTGGCCGGGCCTCCATCACGTCCGCGGGATGGTTTGGCTGGCTGGCTGTGTGAGTTCAAAACGTGGTGCTGTACGGCGTGTAAGGGGCGTGTGAGGGCCTGGCTTTTCCTCACCCCCTTCCTCTGTCGGTGTAGAGCGGGGAGAGGCTGAGTAGGCTCCGTGTGCTCTCCGTGTACCCCCGCTCTCCGTGGGAGAGAGGGGGGTAAAGAAAGGTGTATGGGTGTGTTTGTGTATGCCTGTGTGGTCGTCCGGCTCCGTTGTTGGTAGGACCCGTGCTTTTCTGTTCGAGTGGATTTTTGCTAATAAACCGACAAATTGTGTCGGGTTTATTTGTGAAACCGTCTCCGGAGCGCTAGGGCTGGCTTGTGGAAATGGAAGTTGGTAACAGCCGAACGAAATACTAATTAAGGAAAATGGTAGGTGATGCTCCTTCTGCTTAAATTTGTGTTATATAAAAGCCCAGCAAAACTGCCATCTTTTCCAAGCACGCGTTCAGAGGGTGGCAAATTAGGTAGTCAGATGTAACCAGTATATTTAGCTAGAGCGAGTACATGCTGCTGTCGAGTTTACTTGATGTGTGTGCGTGGGAAGGAACCGATGCGATTAGAAACACTTTGCAACTTCTCCGAGTTGGAAAGTGAGGGATCCTGTAATTTCAGTTCTTTTGGCTTTTTTTTTTTTTTTTTTTGGGTGGAAAAATTGGTTTCTAGTGCTTCTGAACTTAAATAAGTGAACTGTTGCCTTAATTAGTTCTCAGGTTCTTACAGTACCTCTGGTCCTTCCTGTGATTTTGCCAGGCAGTAACAAAATCCTGTTAAAAAGACTCTGATTGCTTTCCTGAGGCCTCTAAACAGTGAATTATCATTAATGAAATTAATGTTACTTAATGTGACTTGCATTTAATTTTGGGTTCTCATGGGGGAAGATGGAGGTGAAGACAGCTTTTAGTGGTGTTGCTCGTGAAGTAAGACCTTGCATTCTTAACTACCTTTTTCCCCATCCCTTTTCCCAAAGAAATGGATGTCTTCTAGGATTTGTTGGGAGTTCGAAATCAATTTGACTTCCAAGATATTCAGAAGCCAAGTTCTGGGGTGAACTTTGTGTTACCTCAGTCATTCTCCTTTGCCTTAAAGCAGCTGGCTACTCATTTGTCTTTTCTGGGGCTGCGTAAATTTTTTTTATGTTTTGGACATTCATGTGTGAGACCTGATTGGAAATTCAAGTAGAAGTCGTGCCTAAGCTAGAGAGAACTGGGGAGGGAGAAACTTCAAATCTCAGTTCAGAAAGAAATTGAATATTGTAAATGTTAAAGCAAAAGGGGGGAAAAATACCATTAATATTTCTCCTTCACCTCCCCCTTTGCTCACTTTCTGAAGCACTCCTGTCACCGAGCTTTAATTTTTTTCAGTTTTCAATTTTGACAGGCTGGGAGTAATCTCAGCATTGCAGTGTTGCAGTTGCAGAAAGCTTTTATCATGTCTTTTCCTTGGAGCGGAAAGGAAAAAATGATTAAAAGAAAACATAATTTTGGTCTTACTCTTAGTCGGAATAGCTTTGGGCATAGTCAAATTGTGAACCTGGCCTCAGGGGCTTCTCAGCAAGATTGCCGGAAACTTCTTTCTTACATGGAGGTAACTGGCTGCAGTAGCTTCCAGCTCAGCATGTTGGAACAGGAATTACTCCCAGGCTACCAGAAGATTTGAGAGGCAGGCAGGAAGGTGTACAAATGCTCGGGCTTATGGAGCCTCTTCTGTGTGTATTTACAGCTTTTATGTTGGCTGTTCCCTGTTGTTTTCTCATCAATTTTTCCAACCCCCTAGCTGCAGCCGAAGATGAGAGGAATGGCAACCTGGATTCAACCAGTGAGAAGCTGGCAAGGGCCTCCCAGCCTTCTGCTAATCCTGGGTTCTTTCTCCTGTCTCCTTTAGCAAGGTGTGAGTCAGCCCTCATGGATCTTTGCCTTCCTCACTGTGGGAACTGGGGAGATGCCATAGCTCCTCTGTGCAGTGTCTATGTAATGCTTCCTTAGTTGCAATTAGGTTTAGAGATTTCACTGACTGAAGAGTGTGAAGAGTGTCTCTGGAAGCAGTGAAAGGGATATTTTTCAGAGAGGGCAGATTAGCTAATCAAGAGTTAATGGTGAGTATAAATATTTGACATAGTGGTGGATGTGTATGTGGTACCTTAAATAATAGGAACAATTGGATAGTAAGGGCAATAGGAAGCTCTACAGTGCTGTGGGGAGATGTGAGCTTGTCGTGTGCACTACTGTGATCCTTTTCCTAACAAGTATTCCACAATGTTCCAATGCTTTGCAAGGGGTGCACCTGAGCCTGGCATTGAATCCAAGTTATATGTAGTTGGATCAGGTGATTTCTCTGTGTGTAACTTTGTGAGTGTGCTAAAGACGTGGTACAGGTTTGGTTAGCCTAGGTTTGGTATTGAATAAATGCTTTTTCCTCCAGTACTTCCCAGATGAGTTCAGACCTGGGAATTGTATTTTTATGAAACTCTGTCAGAGCTTCTTGCCTTGCTCTGGGGCTCTGTATGGTTCCAGGTTTGGAGGCTTGGTTATGGCATGTTTGAGAAATTGATTAAAAGGCTGTGGTTAACAGAAAGCTGTACTGCAGTAAATGCATCCTTTTGGATGCTTTCCTCTCTGGTATCCTTTTATTAGAGGACATGATGACTGTAGTCTTCTTACCCTAAAAAAAATAAGCAGAGGTGAGAAACTTCATGGGTTTGGAAATTTGTTCTGGAAGTTGTTCTTACCACCTTCCTCTTACTTGCCAGTAGGTTTGAGCTGTTAGATAACAGTATATTCAGGATATTTCAGGTTCTAATGAGAAGGATTGCTGTTCCTCAGAGGAAACTTGTGGTCCCTTTCCCACCTCTCCCAGTACTTTTTGACGTTTATTTGTTCCAGAGCAAAAAGAGTGCCTAATGTGGAGTTTGACCAGAGAATGTTCTGCAAGTATTGTTTTTTTAAATTCTTCTTCAATACAGCTTTTGTATGTAGACACATAGAGCTGAGACCTGTTAATTAAAAAATGCTACTAAGACCTCAACCAAGGATTGAATTGGCAACTCCATGTTGTTTTTTTCCTTGGTGAAACTGTTAGCATTTGCTTAGAATACTTGTAGTGCCCAGTAGTTTATTCTACTTCAAAGTTTCACTGCCAGTGATGACTGTGTAGGTAGAAGGCACTGTGGAATAGCTGCCTCTGTTCTCAGTTCACAACTTACCATGTGTTTTTCCTTAGGAAGAGGATATTGGCTATGTAGTGCCCTTGCCATTTTCGCTTTGTTTTCTCCCACAGCTTTATCTTTATGTGGGAAGTTATTTAACTGTAGTCCCTTCTGACAAGAATTACTTGCTTTCCATAACAGGGTCTTGTACGTGATGGACTCTGTTCTAGAAGAATATGGGTGGATATGTATAATTAAGATGGAACTCACTGCAGGTTACTGTCTTCTACATCAGCCTGGAAAAAAAGACAAAAACAAAAAGGTGATGGTCACAGACCATATGTTCATACGTGAGCCCTAATAAGTTTTACTATAATTATCTTGTACCTGTGTTGTGTTACTCCAGTTTTGTTCTTTTTGAAAGGAGTTTCAGCTTCTTGAATTCAATGCAGTCTTTCCTCATTATTTGACCAGAGCTTCTTGACAGCTTGCATGGTCAAAAAGAGGCCCTGGAGAAATTACTGTATAGTTCAACAGCAGGGAAATTTGTCTGGGGAACAGTTAAATGTAGAATAATAAGCAAAAATAGGTTAATAGACACTTTAAGGGGTAGAATGCTTGATATGTTTTGTGAACAATAGCAAGCTCTATGAATTATCAAATTCCATGAGTAGTGTCTCATGGCATTTTCCTGATGATTTAAATAGAAGATTAATGCCTGCTTCTCTGCAAGTATCTAATGTTGACAAGTTTCTTGAGCTCAAAAACGTTTCTTTTCTGACTTTTATGCTAATGAGAGAGATAGCAACAGACTAATAGGAAAAGATACACAAGCCACGAATCTGAGAACCTTTTCCCTACCTCCTAAGAGATCTGCTTGCCTCGGCGATTCAGGGTGGTCATTTTATTAGAGAGGTAGTAATTCTAAAACCAGGATTTCATTTCTACAGTAAACAAACCAAAGAAGAAGTGAAGCAAACCTGCCATTCTCATGCAGTCTTAAGAAGATGCCTTATTTGTTTATTATTAATTCTCTTGTATAAGAAGGATTTGCCCTTAAGGTTCAGAACACTTCATGCAAATTTGGGTTATTAAATCTTGAGAGCTATGAATTTATCAAGATATACAAATGCCTATAATACAGCCCTAGCCTTGGGGAAAATTTTGTAAGGGGTGTCAATAGACCAGCTAATCTTTTGGGAGCAAGCTTGCACGTCTTTTGTCTTCCCTCACACCCACCTGAACCCTACAAGTTCATATATTTAGGTTGACACTTCTTTTCCCCGAGCCTTGCATACAACTTCAGATTCTTGTTATGGCTACAGTCCTACAACCACTGTGGCCTTGGGAAGCTATTCTGCATGTCAGCTTTCAATGATCTATTTGTATAAGGAAGGTGTGGAGCTAAGATGCTAGCATAGATGGATTTAGCCAGCATCTGTTAGTGAATTAGGAATGACTAGGATTCTAGTACTGAAGAGTTATAGGACAACCTTCTGTTGATGATATAGAAATTCAATCACCCACCTCCTCCTTTCAGCCCTTGTTTATACTAATGTCTTTTTTTTTTGTCAATAATAATATATTTTTTAGATTTGAGCTTGGTTTTAGTCCAACAGAATGTCTTTTTAATGCAGAAGGTGTGCTGCCAGATGCAGTGGCCCAATGCCTTCATGATTCTTTGTTATAAATACTTTCCAAAATTTTTGTTTTAAAGTTACCATTCTTTTCTTACAGACTGCACATTGTCAAGTTTTATTTGGAGGTTGAGATCTTACTGGTAAATATTTTTAAGAGGGAAAACCTATACAAAGAAATAACTATAATAAAAGTTATGTTTACTGTATTCCCCCCTCCAGTGTCCAGTTGCTTGCAAAACTGCTCTGAGCAAATTGAGAATTCATACTATAAGGTGCACTGTGCCACTGCAACTTGCCTTGTACATACAGACCTCCAAGATGTGACTGCTTTCCCCACCTTCCCCCTGAGTTCTGTTCTTTCTGTTGTGTGATACTATGGCAATTCTGAAAATCAGTATTTCATACAGTACATTTTCAGGTCTGTTCTTTTGTTTTTCTTTTTTCTTTCTGTTTTGCCCATCACATAGAATAGAGAATACATCCAGACTTGTGTGGCTGGAAAGTTATGGTAGCACATCTTGAAACCTTTCTAAGATACCAAAATGCTGTTTAGTATTAATGTTACTTTTATAGAATGGTGTATTTTTATAAGAGGAAGGATTCTTATGGTGCACAAAGTAGCAGTCTAGTACTGTGATCGTGTACCATGAGTTTACCAGTTCTTTGTATTCCGATTGAGGAGAAGCCTTTGAATACTACTTTTAGAGCATCTTAAATATAATGATGGAAAAATAGTTTGGTTTTTTTTTTAAGGTCATATCAATTCCTAATTTACCTTTTGTGCACGGTAGCTGAGGAGGTGACAGAGAGGCAGGAACACTTGGCGTTAGACAGAGTAATGGCAGTATCCGAAGCTCTTAGAGTTATCTACTAAGACACAGCCTAAAACATGAATGTGCAGGGTAGCATTTCAGATCCTCACACGGTTCCCAGCTCATTTAAACCTTTCTTCTCTTCCCATGAGAATTTATTTCTTGTGGTTCTGCCAAGCTTGTTGCATCACCAGTAGTGTGGTATTGTGCTATCGCTTCTTGACTAAAGTGACTCCCTATGTTTTCATTAAATAGGAAGAGTGTTTCTCCTTTTTGAGGGACATGTACAAAAGCAGTTAAATCTGAAAAGTCTCAAAGAGATCTTTTTTTAATAAAAAGCTAGTAAACAACAAGTAAAAAGCATATACCTTTGTAAGGAGTACTGTAAACAAATATGGTTTGAGAATGTGCTAGTGTTTTTGGCTACTTAAGGACTATACTCACTATTTCCCAAGTAAAAAGTAATTGAGAACTTTTGAATTGAACCACGAATATTTTCATTCCTGCCAATTCTTTTGTATTGCACACTGGCATGTTACTTAGAATGCAGAAATATAAGCGAATGTGCATGTATGGAGTCTGTCTGACATGAGGCATCTACCACAGGTGTAGATCTGTTTGTCTTTGCTGTGTGAGGGTGAGCCTGCCATGTCAGAATCCATCCAAAATGTTTCAGTCCTGTCTTGGAGGTCAGTATGTACAAGGGAGACAAGTTGCAGTGACAGACTGTACGTGGCTGTAAATCTTATCTAGTATAGATCAATTCTGAGTAGTTTTGCAAATGAGTTGCTCTGTGGTTTGGGAGAGACTTCTGTGTAGCAGCTTCATCTGCGGCATTCATTTGGGTCTTAAGAATAAAATGAACCTTCATGTAGCAATTAAAAAATATATTGCACTGTTAATTTAAGAATGCACGGAAGATTTTTGGCATTGTGCTCTTATGCTCAAATATAGCAAACTGTTTTCACAAAAGAGTATCAGTGCCTCTTTGATAGCAGAGGAGTTAATCATGTGAGGGAAAGCACAGAAACTAGGAAAACTGGGAGAAAAGAGAGGGTAGGAGTGGTTTGGGCAGAGCTTCTGAGTCCCTGGGGGGGAAAAAAGGGAGAAGAGGCTGCTTGCTGACTTGTGCTCTTCTCCTGACTCGTCAGAGAAGTTCTTGCTCTCTGATTTCTTTAGCCTTCTCCTACCCTCAGGCTCTTTGGTGTGAAGTGCAGTGAAGAAGGGCTCATCTGCTGGCTTTCTAAAGGGTGAGAGCTGCAGAAGGAGGGACTTCTCATTAGCTCAGAGCAAGAAGCAAGCTGTGCAGGGGTGGTGGGGATGCCATGTGTGAAGACAGCTCTATGGAGAAGAACAGGTGAGCTGCTCCATCCTTTCCAGCAAGAGTGACAGCAGCTACAGCAGGTTGGGTGGTGAGAGAGGGGAATGGAGGTGGCATTGGGGCAGTCTGCTGTGAGGTGAGTGCTGAGCAGTGAAATGTGTTTCAGAAGGTCTGTGTACACAATGTGTTCAGAATGTGTTTCAGGTCTGTGTACACAAG
Organism: Heliangelus exortis; assembly: GCF_036169615.1. Lineage (NCBI taxonomy): Eukaryota > Metazoa > Chordata > Aves > Apodiformes > Trochilidae > Heliangelus > Heliangelus exortis. The sequence goes on from NC_092422.1 coordinate 57,615,757, forward strand.
ACACAAGCCTGTCTGCTTTTTTCTGTCACAGAGAATTGTGAACAGTTGCTGTTTTTTTACAAATGACTTGTGAAGTTGGACTTCAGAGGTCTTGGACTCCCTCCCCACACATGCACGTCTGTTGAATAGTTTTGAAGACTTGTAAGAGATTTTTTTAGTTGGTAAAAATACTGAAAATAAAAATGTAGATAAAAGGCTGCACTCTACAGATCTACTTGTGTATGGTGAATGCAGTTACCTCCATTACTAGGCGTCAGCTGGATTTCAAACTTCTGTGAGACAGGGAGAGCAAAAGATACAACTTTATACAGAATATGTTATAGATGGTGTTATTTGGTGTGAAGAAAACTTAAGTACCTGCAGATCTAATAATGTAGCATTGTATGATTTTAACATAGACTTTTGGGCTAAAAAGGTCCTCATAGCTGAAGTGCATCCTGCAGTATAGGAAATGGCAGTGATCAGTCTCCACAGAAACTTGGAAAATTTTCTTGTGACAACGACTGTGTTGCATTTCTTTGGCAAGGAAGTAATTCTAGAAGAATTATTGCTTTGAAGATTACCTGAGGTGAGAAATATGCAGATGAGAGTCCAGCTCTACAAAGCAGGTTACAGCTTTTTTAACTGTGATCTCAGCAGAATCTTCCATTTGGTTTTACTTGAGCCTTAAGGGTCAGTATAATGACTTGAGTTATGTGAAAATGATGCAGTATCAAATCTAAGTCATCTGTTACATGCTCTGATTTCTTAAATACTTCCAGCTTTGGAACTGTTCTGACTTCTTGCATGTCAGTATCTTAGCATGCGAGAGAAAGGTGATCTGCACTTCATGGTGGAGAGGAGATTTCACAGCCCTGGTTTTGTGAGATCATGTTGATGAGAGGAGAAAAGCACCTTGCTCACTTCCTCTTACTGAAAGGAAAAGGCACATTAGAATATGGTGGTTTTTCCTTAATGAAAGTTAATCTTCTCTTTCAGTGTTCCACTGAGTATCCAGCTAGCTCTAGATCTCGCATGTTTCAGCTTGAGCCCTCTGTAACTCGACATAGTTAACTTTTTTTAAATGTTTCATCAGATGCTGGCTGGGTCCTGTTGGTATTACTGACCTGGAGGCTGCTTGTGGTGGGAAGCAGTATGGCTTTTTGACACTGCTGGCTTTTTTAAGGAAACTACCGTGTGGGAAGCTGATGGGATGTTTCGGTAGCTGTCAGTCCTCCTCTGGATCAACCCAGGACCAGGGTGAGCCTGGTATAGAGGCAGGGTGGGAAAAAAGAGGGAGTGAAGTCTTTCTGTCAGTGCCATCTTGTGGGCCAAGAGCAAATACCATGATCCTGAGGGCTGCTGGCTTGGGAAGAAGAGGGGTATCCCTGTTGTAGGGTGGTGTCCTGAGATATCTGTCCCCTTTTGGCAGTTCTTGCTGGGGGAGCTGTCTGGGCAGCACAGCAGCTGCTTTGGGTCCATCATGGATGGAGTGAGGTGTGGTCAGAGTACCCTGTGCTTCCTGAAGGGCTCAGGTGAGAGGCTTTTTTTTAGCAGATGAAACCCTGATTGATCCTTCCCCCCTAGTCTTTTGACTTTAGCTAAAGGTTTCTCCCATTTTTTTGGCTGTTGTGTATTTTGTTCACTGCAGTGTGTTGCTCTATTTCATCACCCAGCTGGCTGCATTTCTTTGAATGAGGTATTAAACTTAAGTAGCAGTTGCTTTTGAGTCTGATTTAGAAACAAAACATTAATAACTGGCCAAGCCCCTGCTTCAGTGCAAATCCTCAATGCTACTTGATTCACCAGCCCTTCGAAAAGTAGTGTAGTTGTGCAACTACTTAAAGTGGTGAATTAGTAGAGGAAAAAATGAGGGGAAAAATCCTAGCAGCAAATATGTGCCATTACTAGCTAGTGTATTTCCTGTCTGTGAATGACATCTTTACAGATTCTCTCCTGGTGCTGAATGATTCTTTATATATATGTCTTTATATCTATATATATCTACATCTATCTATCTATCTATCTATATATTTATAAAATTTTTAGTCTCCTGCTCCCCATGGTCTTCTTTTCTACTCCCTACCCCTGACATGTTTTCCTCAAGGAGGAGGGCATTAGAGTGGTTATCAGAGAGAACTAATGGTGGTTAGTGAGAATGTGATGATGACATGCTTAATAAATGTTTTCTGGATATGTACTTGTTAAATATCTTGTGAAATTCCTGCCTGGTCAAGTCTTTTCTGTGTGATGTCCACTCTAGCTTCACAAGAACCCCTAGGTTGTTTTATGTTACGATTTTAGGGCATATTAGCTGGAAGTGTCAGCAAAAGCAGTAGGTCTTGTTCCCTTAGTCTGTTACTTCTAAACCTGAGACCATTGGCCTAGTTAAATTAAATTTTATCCTCCCCATCCTCTGTGTTTTCTCCCATCTAACAAAAAAGGGGCCTTAGCTGGTTTGATTCCTTCACGTGGATCACTCAGCAGATGCATGGAAGGGGTGTGTGTAAGGGGCATTTTTATTTTAATGCCATCTGCAGTATTGAAACAAAATAGTTTTCAGGTTTTAGGGTGACTTAAAACTGCTGAGTTGTCTAAATAGGATTCTGGTCTCAGCACTGAAAGCACTAACACTGTTTTCTTTGCATATAGCAGAAAAATTTAAGAATGAGTTTCCATGAGTCCCAGGACGGGGTTTGAGTGCTGGTTAAAATGTTTTCCTCTTGCACACCCTCCTGGCAGCGGCTGAGCACTGTGGAGTAGTAGCTGCTCAGCTTTCCGTGTAGTTGTGTGATAGGCAGCATCCTCTGAAGCCAGGAAAAGGAAATTTGATTGAAATAGCACAAAAATATCTGATGGTGGGATTGTTACTGTTGCACTGAACCACCTGGTGTTTAATTTGCATATATCAAAGGGAGCCAATTTAACTGATTGCTGCTGCCAAAAGAGGAGATCTGCTCCCTGCCTTTGTGTTCTTCAGCCCTCCCTACCGTGGCCGTTTCATCTTGAGCTGGTTCTCCCATGTGCCAGCTGCCTTCAGGAGCCACCTGGCTGAGTAAATCCGTAAAAATGCAACCTTACCTTCTTCCCCATCTCCCCCGCCACCCCCCCCCAAAAAAAAAAAAAAAAAAAAAAAGCCACAACAAAGCCACCACCCAAACCACCCAACCTAAGAGCAGAGAACTGTGCTTCCCCCAAGCCCACTGCTGATGGGATGGGGAACCAGGTTGCCTCTGTGCAGTGTCCAAGTGCCAGGCTCGGTGCAAAGGAGGCATTAGGAACACCTGTTAGGAGCCAGACTATTTCAACAGATGCCTGGATGGAGTTGTAAATCCTGCTTTAAATTTCAGACAGAATAAATTTGATTTGAGTATCCCACTGATGGGCAATTGCTTGAGCACCTGTCTGTGTAATGGATGGGGAGGGGGTCGATTTGGCTGGTTTGGGAGACACAGGGGCAGTGTTAGACTGTGGTTTAGATCAGTGTGAGTAGCAATGGTTTAACCCTAGCCAGAGATCCACCAAGACATGTTGGACTTCATTTACAACTCTTGCAGCAAGCGTGTACAGCAGAGTATTTTTTTTTCTTCATCTAAATGAGTTTACACTGTGTTTCATTTTCATTTCAAATGAAATATGAACAGAAACACCCCTTGCTCTATTTTTAGATGAACTGCTAAACTCCTTGTTAACTGTTCATTGCTTTCCTGGTGATCTCTGGTGGGTTGAATTTTTTTTTTTTTTCTTCCAATGCAAGTACCCCTCTGAACTGGATCAGTTGAGTGACTGTGGCACAAAGGACACAACGGAGAAGGGAGGGAACTGGAACATCCTCTTTTGGCAGCAGCAAGTGAACCTAAAATAAATAGACCATGTTTTGAGTTCATTCAGTCAGTACAAAGCAAAGAGACTGGGAGAGGGGGTGGGTTTTATCACACCCCACACCTCCAGACTTATTCACTTAATTAATGAGTAAAAATGAGGTTTAAGTAAAAGACAGTTCCTAAGTCTAAAATCTGTTAGTAGAAAGTGCCTAGAAGCAGTTTGTTTTAAACCAACAGGCACAACAAATACTTCTTCCTATTTGTTATATTAAGTGGTTGTCCATGCAAAACATATTGAAACCTTTTTTTCTTGTGTGTTCTGTATTTTTATACATAGCACATAGAGTGCCTTCAAAATGTACACCTTGACTGGTTACCATTTTTTGTATTGAAGCAGCCTCATTGTGGAAATTGCAAAATTGTTCATTTTTTTTGTCACTTGATCAAATTATTCATTCTCCTGTATGTTAAAGCATTTTAAGTGTGTGGATATAGGGTAATCTCCCACTTCTTCCTAAAGATTGATACTTGATGTTGAGAAAAGTGCTTGAACTACAAATATGAAACAAGATGTTAATCTGTACTAATTTAATAATTATTTGAATAGGTCTTTTAAATCCATCCATGCAACAGTCTTGTGAGCAGCATAAATTACAAGAAAATGCATTTTCAGACCCATTGCCTTAGGCTAGTTCTTCACCCTGGTGTCACATGAACATTTTGCAAAAGATAACTTGAATGTATAAATATAGCTAAAGTATTTTCTGTACTTGGCAGTGAAACTGAAAGAGCAAATCTTCATTGTTAAGATACAAAGTTGTAATTAGCTAACTTTGATATTATAAACTGATGATAGTTAAATTGACCACATCTGGGTATTATTTATGGCCTAAGTTAATTAGTTGGCTTGGAGGGCTCTGCAGTTTCAAAGATACCTGTCAGTTTGTTGATTTCTTGCCTGCCTGTGCTTGCTTATCTCTTGGCTTATCTCTTAATTTTTTGTTAATATTGCTCACTAGAAGTATCTCATTTTCAAATATCAGTATATCATTCAGAATTAAGTGACTAATTGTAGTTTTATTTATAGCTGTTGTTAGCAAATGCAGAAAAAAAATGGATGTGCCTTCAGAACAATCCAGAAATCTCAGATATCGGGACAGTACTCAGAGATAGAAATGAGAGCATATTGTTATTTAAAATGCTGTGGGTTCTTTGTCCTAACCAGCCTCAGTAGCATGTAATTTGGGCTTGTTTTACATAAGTCTAAATCGTTTTTTTCTGTTGGTTTAGCTGGTAGGTAAGTGAGGTACTTACTTTTTGTATTGTAAAAGCATTTTAGGACCAGAGCACCTATGTGCTGTCTTTTGTGCTCCATGTTTTTCCTCAAATCCATTTTCATTGTGGATGCTAGTAAGGTTTTGACTGAAGAAAAATTGTTATGCCAAACCAAAAGCTTCATTGGGAGCCCTCTGGATGTTCATTGTGATAGTAGGAAATGTCTTCTTTTCTGTAAGAACCTTTCTTGGTTTTATCTGGAAGGTTGTCCAGTGCTCTTCCTCTGTTGAATCATCTCAGACTCTTTTTGGGGATGATTTAGGTCTTAGCTTGGAGGCAGAATTGTTGGCTTCTGCATGGATGTTCTCTGTTGCTTTCCACAACAGTATCAGGTATTTACATGCATTTTTGGGTTCAGTTTTAAGACTTTCAATGAAGGAGTGGTATTATCCCTATTTCACAGTGCTTGAGCTGCAGGCTGAAGTGTCTGGAGTCTCACACAGCTCCAGTGGCCCTCGCTTGGAGCTGTGAGTGCTAAATATGCTGCAGAGCAGACTGGAGCTGGGCTGTGGTCCTAGGGTAGGTTAAGCCCATTGTGGCAGTGCAGCAGCAGTCACTCCTGATACTCCTTGCATATTCCTTTCCCTTCCCTTTTTTATCACAAGTGCTTGGCAGACCCTGAGGTGAGGTGGTGCAGAGAGATGGGATGACAGAAGCAATCCTACCAACCTGCTTGCTCTCCTGCTGATTTGGCTTGCTGTAGGGATCAGATGGGAGCTGGAACTGACCCAAAGTGTGGGGATAGTTGCAGTGCTGCCTCAAATTCATTTGAATTCTTGTGTAACTCTTGGTTTCTGAGCAGCTGAGGAGACGGGCAACAGATCAACTCCATGAAACAGTAACTTTTTAGTGGTTTTGTACCAAGGCTGTGACAGATAGAGGAAATTAAATTTTCTGCTGTAGCTGTCAGCTGGCTTCACCATGTAGCATGCAGTTTGCTGGCTTCTTACTGTGCCTTCCAATACCTGCAGTACATGTCATGACCATCTAAAGGAGGAGATCTTGTGAGCTTCTGGCTCAGTGGCAATGCTAGTGAAGCACTGCCCATCACTGCACCAGCCTCCTTGTTTTGCAGACCCAGTTTATTTTGTATGTAAATTGCGAACCAGGAGCCAATTTCTGAAGTTGCTTTTAATCCAGTAAGTGAAATGATTTGCCTGAACAAAGTATCAAATGGTACGACACCCTATATGGTAGACATCTGGGTCCTGGGAAAATGCCCTTACAGGCAAATCCTATATTAAGGCTTCATGATTGAGCCTTTGGCCAGCCTTGTCCTACACAGAGTGGGGATAGTTGTTGAAAGAAATGGTAGTAGTTGATTATCTTACATTGAATATGCACTTCATCTTAACATAGATGTTAAAAACAGGAGGGGGAAGCTTCCTGTGGCAGCATGGTGACATGTGGGAGCAGAACTGCTGTCTCTTCTGCTCAGCTTCTGCATCTGACCCATCAAGGTATCTGCTGGTGGTGGTAAGCTCATGTTTCTTCTTTGTGCCAGCTGGGAAGAGATGGGTGCATTCTCAAGTGCTGCATTTTCTTAGTATTTGTTGGTAGCAGAGGGATGATGTGACTTGGCTTCTACATCAAGCTCTTGACAACCGCTTCTGTTTCTCCTCTCCCATTGTCCACCTATTGTTGGCTTTGTTTTCCCACTTGGATTTTGAGTCCTGATCTTCCTCTGCATGGTTGCAGATGTGATTTGTCTCCCCGTTTCCTTTCTCCTGTCATTCCTAGCTGAGCATCAGCTGTTTAGCCCTGATTTCCCAGGTCTCGGAGACAAGTCAGTATTGTTTCTGCTCAAAAAGATCTTTTTCTCTCCATTCTTGCTACATTCTAGAGGCAAATTCTGATGCTGGTCAGTACCTGAAACAGCAGAGAACTATCCCAGAAAAAAAAAAATGGGATTGCTTTAGTCTTTAGAGGTTTCAGTTTGTTACAGCGGAGGCAGTGATGGGCTGAAAAACTGGTGGGGAAGGGAGGGTGCAGCTTTGGAGCTGAGAGCTATGGTGGATGGAAAAGGAGAAAGCATGGACGTAGGCATCTGAAAAGCAGTTTCCTAAAATTAGGTGAAACTGAGTCTTGGCAGTTGCTTTCTCTTGGAGGCTCCCTCTCTCTTTTGGCATTAGTGTGTCTGAACTGTGTTGGGGCTTTCAGGAAGTGCTCTGCTCTCTGCTTTCCAAGTGGACTCCCCTGTGATTCTGACGTGCTGAGTCTGTCCAAAGCCACGTGTATAGGCTAGTTTAAGCAAGTCAATAAAATAAAGCCAGAGGATCTTTAACTAGTCAAAATAGTGTTTTTTTTTTTTTTTTTTTTTTAAATTTTTTTTCTGGGGGACAGTTTCCGGTACATTTAGGAAAAAAATTTTGATTGAGAGGGTAGAGAGCCTTTAATTCTTCTCTAACACAAAGGGTGCCGAATCGTTTCAAGGTTTGGATTTCCCAAAGTTGAATTCTGGTAAGCTTTTTTTAAAAAAATTTTATTTAGGTGTCATTTCTGGTAATGCCAGGATAGAGAAGTTCTGTACAAAATACTGATAGTGAAAAAGTAAAGCATGAGGCACATGCACTACATGAAAAATCCTGGTCCAAATGTTCAAAGTTTAGGAAAGCTTCAGAGAAAATGAAAGATCTGACAATGGGCAGTGTTAGCACTGAGAGTACTGCAGGCTGCTGATCTGCAGAAAGCCCTGTCAGACATCTACTGGTGTCTTCTTGCAGAGGCTTTTAGTTAAAGTTGGGGTGATGTACTGCAGTGCTCAGCACTTCAAATAGGGTCTTGGTGGTTTTGCTTCATTAGTGGAAGTCCTGAAGCTGGATTGCATTCCACCTAATTGCTGCCTGTAGTTACTCTGAAGTTGGAGTCTTGTTCTGGTTGTAGGCAAGGCAGGTTTCATCAAGGAGTGTCCTCACTGTCTACTGAATACTAATGGTTTCACTAGATGAACTACCCCAGTGAGGTAATTATATTTTCACAGCAGTGTCTACCCTCAGGTAACTGTGGCGATGCTTGAAGTAAGGTACATTGAGGTTTGTTTGAAATAATCCTGATTTTAATATTAAGACAACTTTCTCATCTTTGTATGTTTCTTTTGCTTCTGTAGAATAAGGAGGCTTTGTAGTCCTAAAGAGGAAGCCTCAGGTGCCCTTCTTGAGAGTTAATGAAGGACATAAAATTCCTTTCTCAACATGAAACTCTCCCCTCTTTTGTTTTCCTGCCTGTTTAAAACAGTATTTCCAAGGGAATTATGCAAGCAGATGCAGCCTGCCTGTTGAGGCAGTGAGCTGTGGCTTATTTGGTAGTCAGGTAACTTCTTGCTCAAGCATCTTGCAGGGAGCACAGCTGCTCACCTGCTCTCTTGACTTGACAGAGGTGTGAACAGAAGACCTTGGCCAATAGATGGGGTGACAAGGTGGCACTGGGAAGAGAGAGAAGCCACATAGGATGGTGTGGATTAAATTATTTGGAAAGCAGTAGAAACATGGAGCTTCAAGTGGTGAGTTGCCATGAAGCAGAACTTGCATTGGTTTGGTATGATGCAGAGTTTATATTGTGGTTTTATTTGAAACATGTTGTAGTAACTCCTTTTTAAAAGATGGTGTGAAGTTAGAGATTATGGTCTGAAGAAGGAATGCTTTTACAGCTGGTAAAAGGTATTGTGGAAGCTACTGCTCTGTGTTTTAAGCACAGCCTTTGTAGCTGGATTTGTTGTCCAAGTACCCTAAAACTTATTACATTGTTGGGCATTAAATATGAAGAGTATGTGCTGTACAGTATTGCTTTATCAGATGTGTAGTAATGGGCACCATGCCAATCTTGCAGAGGCTTGTGTAAAACAAATCAGGCTTGAAAGACTAATTGCACAAGAAAAGCATTTTCAGTCTTTTCTTAAAAACAAAGTGCATTTAAATTGTTATTTTATGAGTCAGATTTGTCTAAAATCTGTATATTTACTTTCAGGGCTACTGAGGTTGCTTCTAAGAGGTTAAAAAGTTTTATTTCCTTGGATTAGTTTGCTAAGATCTGTGAACTCTTGGAGTTCTTGGAGAACTCCAGTACTGTCCTAACTTGTTAACTTTGCATTAGGTTGCTTGCAATGCATCTGAAAGGGTTTCACATGTTTAGGAGACTAAAATTTTTTTTCTGAACACAAGCCACCTTCTTGTTATGTCTTCCATAAAGATAACACACTTGCAGCTTTTTGGGAGAACATAGTATTGCTTAAAAATCTCCAGACATTTTGTGGGAACTGCATCTTTTTAAAATAATTGCTTCTGGAGCATTCTGTTTGAAATATTTGCTTAATTTTTCATCTTTCTTCTAGAAAGACATTTTACTCCCCTATATTTTCTTTTAATTTTGCATTTTCCTGCTTCCAGCATCTGATGTCTCAGAGGAAACAGTGAGACTTTGGAAATCAGAGTTTACAAACATTTGTTGATTGGGAAAGAGGAGGATACACCTTGCAGGACCTTCCAGGAGAGATATGAATTGGCCAGTGTTGTGTAAAACGCAGTACAGAAAATAAGCTTTACCATCACTCTTCTAGGTACAGGGGACAAACCTGGTATTGTATGTGGAAGCTCTGATGCTTCTGAAGGGGTATCAATAGCTTTTTCAGCTATTTTGTTTCCTAAGAACAAAGTCTTGCTGTAATTGCTTTCTGTGTCACGTTGCTCTTCCTTGTTGCAGTCCTAATCCAGATTAAAAGCCTTGGCCATTGACCCCTGCCCCAAGAGCAATCCTGCAGTGCACAAACAGCTCTCAGTGACAGCTTGGTGGCTGCAGAGCACTTCACTGTTTCCCATTCTCACTCGAAGGGAAAACCTTTGCTTTTATTTGAGTTCAAAAGCTATCTGCAGTAGGCTTTTTGATGCATGATAGCCTGTGGTACCTGGTAATTTCTTATCTTAAGGTCATAGGCTCTACTTTTGGGTGTGGTTAGACATACACTAAAGCTCCTCTTTTGAAGCTAAGCGAGGTGTAAGGAGAATTATGTGCCTTTGCTTTAAGATGCAAGGGAAATGAGAGGCGTGTTGCCTCTGGCATGGCTTAATGTGATACCTGCTCTTGCCATGTGCAGAACACTTCAGTGTGGGGTTTTCATGTGAATTGAACTCTGAGGCTGAATCTTTATGATCACTGTCCTAGTTACAGCTTTTAATGCACAACCTCTTACTTCTGTATTTCTTTAGTTCAGCTGGGAATTTGATGCTTCATTGACATTTTCTGTGTTAGTATAAATGTGTGTTTTAGGGACTTATCTCATGTGTATGTTACATTTCCAGTGTAGTAGGACTCTGGTAGGAACTAAGTATCTACTCTGATTTCACACCTAAATGGGTGAGCTCTTAAGAGCGATGTTAGTCACATCAGTGACCTTGGTGGGAGTTTCATCTGGTTTTTTTGGGTGGTGTTGTAATGGAGGTCACTATCTGAAAAGTTATGTGCTGTGATTTCTGCTTGTTCTGACAGTACTGTAGCTCCATGTGATTTGGTTGTTATTCTTTCTTCATAAAGTGTTATGTAAATTACTATTTCAGTTTCAAGTGCTTCCCTGTGGGGATTTCAGTTACACTTGAAGCCTCTTCCTTAACTCAGCATACTTTACTTCATGTCTGAAAATTGTGAGCCTCCTGAAAAAGTCCCAGTAGTATCAACTGGCTCAGCTCCACAGTATCAACTCTGAAGATGGGTCAGTATAATAATCCATAACTTGTTCTTCTAGGCTGAGGTTCATTTTCATGGTTTTTAAATAGCAAAGATTAACCTGGGGGGGAACACCCCCCTTCCCCTGGTACATAATATACCACATGAAATTTTTATAATAATGTTGTTCTGTGCCATGAATTTAATATAATGGTATAGTGATACATAGAGCTGTTTCTTATTACTATCCTTGCTGTCATTTAAACCTAGATGTAATTGCTAGCTAAATTAGAAGTGGTGTGTCTAGTGATTTTTTTATTTTTTTATTTTAAAGTGGAGTCTCTAGTATACTGTATTTGCATTTGTTAATGATGAATACAGTTTGTTGCACATCTGCTGTAGCTATGGGTGGCCCTCATGAAGTGAAATCCTGATAGTCCCCAGTGATACAGTCCTGCGACTTCCCAGGTGTCAGGTCTGCAGACTGATATTGTGGAAAAGTAAGGTTGGGTAACTTTCTGCCAATCAGCTGGCTCACCCCTTTGATTTTACCCCGTGGCACTAAGGGGAGGTCTGTGGGGTGCATCTGTGGGAGACATTGTCAGCATCCCTTGGGTAACAGGATGCGGTTGCAATGACCTAGGAAAAATGTTTTCTTAAATTTCTGGCAGGTAATTTTTGTCATTGTAATGTTTTTGAATCTTTCAGTGTGATTATTCAATTGCTGAAGTCAGCTTTTAAATCCTGTATTAACTGCAAAACAGTCTAATGGATCGTTTTGACAATTTGGGGAATAAAGGCTCATTATTGTTGCTGCAGCAGTGTTTTACCAAGAAGTTTTCTGTAGTGAGTAAGTTAGCATAGCAAACTTTCTTTGTGTAGCTTGGCTTTGGAGATTAAAAATGTAGGAATACCAAGGATGATGATGCAGGTTCAGATCAAAGGCATGTTTACCTCATTATCTTCTGAAATAAGGGTCTGTAATAGGTACCTAGGAGAAAAAAAAAGGTGTAAAAACTGTGGGAAGCTATGCATGGTTCCTGTTAAAATCTGTTAAATCTTCCAAGCTTCTGACAGTCTGTAGCTGAGGAGCTTCTTTGAGGAATAAGGGATGGTATCTGTATCACTGTATATTTAACAGCTCAATGGTTCCCTTTCTATGGCTTTATTTTTTAACAGCCTTCCAAAGCTATTTTTAGGTTGTTTTACCTTCATAGCATTCTATGTTAGTAAAATGCAGGGATAACTACATTTTATAAAAACTTCCTTTTGTTTGCTCAGCTGCTGTATGGCTTACATGACGTTGTACAGCACAAGTATACCTTTGCTGCAACCCATATTCTCTTTCCAAGATAAAGACTTCTAGTTTATTTACTACTTCCTTGGATGCAAACCATTGCAATACATGCAAAACAGCATGTATTTCTGTACCCTTTCTTGTTTAATGGTATCGTGGTGGACCAGAGCTGCTTTTAAGTTAGAGATACTGTTGGAGCCATCTGTTTATTACCTCTCTTTTGTAATTTTCCAGTACTATTTCCAGCCTTTAGTGATGAGGTTTTTTTTTTTTAAATCCGAAGTTGTTAGTTGACTGTCTTTTAGCTTGTCAGTGGGAATAGCTAATTTAAAATTCATTTTTATGCAAATATATTGACAAGGTTTGGGGGCTTTATTATTTTTACTAAGGGTAGTTTTCTCATTTGTTACGACTGGATTTCTCCTACTGCTTTAATTAGGTCATTCACAAGCTCATATGGTAGCTGCTTGCTTCGACTTCCTTGAATAATTTTGTATCCTCAACAAAGTACACTCTTCGTGCCTCCTGTGAAATCACATGTAGGTTGAATAGTGTGGGTCCTAAGTCAGAGCCCTATGGGACACTTGATACTCCTCTCTTTATGAAAATAGTTTGCATACTGCTGTTGTTTTGTCTTGAACACTTCTGAATCCTCAAGTGGAGGGTCTAGCTGACACTGCTTTTATTTAACCAACCTCTGAGGTGTATTTTCAAAGAATATTCAGATATGGTTATATTAACTAGACTACTCTGTGTTTGTGGCCAGTTGCTTCAAGGAACATAGATCCTGGGAAGATTACTTTCATCTGCCAAAGCAGTGTTACTTGTTTTCTATTTCAGTTCTGTTCTTCATTATAGCTTTTATCAATACATCAGACATTTGCTTTACTGGCTTGTAGTTCTCTATCTTTTTCCTTCTTTCCTTCCTTGATGTTTAAAGGCTTGGTTCATGTTTGCTGCTTTCCTGTCCTCTGCTACTGAGGCTGTGCCAAGTACTATGTTGCATGCTATAGTTAGAATTTCAATATAAGTAGAATTTAGTATCTTGAGTTCTTTGATCTAATGGGTATCATGTAGTCCTGGCAAATCACAAAGATATTGTGCTTTGTCACTCTCTCTGACTGTTCTGTGAGTTGTAGCATTGAGGCAAATTATATTTATAGCAATGCCCAGGAGAAATGCTGTATTTAGAGGAAATTGAGTAGTCTGCCACTTAAAGACTTTAACAGAAGTTATTAAAAGAAAATGAGGGAATGGACTCCATCTGAGTTACAGGTACATGTATTGACTCTCCTGTCAGCAGAAGAGATGAATGTCTGAGGTTGATAGGGTCTCAGTAATGAGTGGCATGGAGAAAGGGGGAAGGTTGTTTTGTTTCTACTTGCACAGGAGCTAAGGGCTACTCAGAAAATGCAAGTAAATGGCAAGGTCATAACCAACAACAGTAGGTCATTCTTCACAATGAGCTGTGCAAATAACTTTTGAGGGTTTTTGTAGAAGTTGAAATTGCAAGTGACCAGAGAAGTCTAAAAAATCCATTGAAGGCTTTTAAGTGCAAATAGTCTGAAACACAAACTGTTGGAAGAACATCTTCATGAAGTATTACTATGTAATATTTACCTTTCTATATTCTTCCTTACTGGCAACTCTTAGATGCAGGTTTTTGGGGCTGGGTAGGCTATCATCAATTTTCTCATTCCAGAGGTGGCATCCCTTAGGTGCTGCTTCCAATACTGCGTGGCCCTCTGCCAGAAGCTCTTGTCAAGAGGAGCAGCTCTATCTCCTGGGTTCTGCTGCATGAGCAGCACTTACCTGTCTGAGGCACGCTCACTCAATCTTTGCCAGTCACTGAACTGTTTTAAAAGCATACTTGGTAGCATACTTGAGTCAGAGGGTCCCAAGCTCTGGTGCCTGCAGACCGACACATTCCTGACCCTACAGGGCATCACCTACCACAGGCATGGACTCCTTGGCATTGGCTGGCTGCCAAGAGGATACAAGATAGGAACAGGATATCCCTGTATGGCTTCCACTGATCAGATGGTAGCCAAAGCTTGCTCTGTTCAGGGTCTGCTGTGGAAATCCAGGACCTGCCTTCTGTATCAGGATGCCAGCTCAGGGCCCAAGGCAGCACTGGTGAGGTCATATGTGTCACAAGTGAGAGGCTGGATTTAGGAGTTTGTGTTCTGGAGGTGGGAGTGTTATGGAAAGGTAATTGAAGTTAGGGTGTTTACACTGGAGAAAGCGATGGCATGAAGCCAGAAGAATCCTGGACCATGGAGATAGGATTCTTTGGCCCAGGATTGTTGGGCCTGGCTGCTCATAGGAACACCTCTAGTTGCCCTTGTCAGCTTGGCTACCCAAGCCCATCATACAGCCTATCAGCTGATGAATCAGAACTATGAAATTCTTGCAGTAGCTAGTCTCTTGGGCAAATAATCTTTATTTCTTTTAGATTGTGTCCCCAGGCATTACTATGAATAAGCCGAATTGGTGTGGGTTTAATTTTTGCTGCTTGTAACCTTTTACTGCTTGTTATATTTTATTAATATTTAGAATGTGGAAATTTTTAGATATTCTCATACCTTACAAGTTTGAATTTCTTATAGGAACCTATTTATGAACATAAGCATGGTGCTGGATGGCTGGGGAACAATTTTTTTGGTTTTGTGGCCTGTTGGAAAATATATAAATTATGTTTTCAGGGACCTCAGGTGCCTTGACACCCAAGGCCTTTTTCTCCCAGACATTGGCTCAGGTGCTGATCTTGTCTAGTACTGAGCTGGTTTATCTCATGAACTTTCCAAGAAACTTCCTGCTTTTTAGGAGAGTGATCAAGGGACTGGAACACCTGTTTTATGAGGAAAGGCTGAAACACCTGGAGCTGTTTAGTCTGGAGAAGACTGAGGGGATCTAATTAATATTTACAAATATCTGAAGGGTGGGTGTCAAGCAAGAGGTCTCTTTTTAGTGCTGCCCTGTGATAGGCTGAGGGGCAATAGGTACAAACTGGAACACTGGAAGTTACACCCCAAGATGAGGAAAAACTTCTTATTAGAATGGTGACAGAGCACGGGAATTGGCTGCCCAGAGAGGTTGTAGAGTTGTCTTCTCTAGGGACTTTCAAGGCTTGTTCTGATGTTTCTGTGTGACTTGCCCTAGGTGGCCCTGCTTTGGCTAGGGAGTTGGACTCTGATCCCCAGAGGTGCCTTCCAACCCCCACTGTTCTGTGATTCTCTGATTCTTCCTTTATTAATTTTCTGCCAGTTCAGCTGCCAGAAGGGGATTGCTGTGGGGATTAGCGATCCCCTGAGTGAAAGGAGTATGAGGTGATGTGGGAGAAGGGAGTGTGGGTGATTTTCCTACTGAAAGCTTGCCCTTTGTGGGCTTGCAGATTCTGAGCACAAAGTCTGCCTTGACCCGTGCCACATGTCTGGCCCGTGGGTGCCTGTCTGCCTCACCCTTCACAGGGATGACTTGGCTGCTGGCCTGGCAGCATTGAATGTTGTGAAGTTGAAGGCTGCTGCATTAAGTTGGCTTTGGTTTTCTGTTTTCCTTGCCCAAAGATGCTGGGCTCTCCAGCTGCTCTGCCAGGGTGGTCTTGACAGGCGAGGCTGTCACCAGAGCAGGTGGTGGTGAGGCTGGTCCCTACCTCCTTGATAAAATCCAGTGCCTGCTCTTTCAAAATGGGTTTTATAAATGGTGGAGGGTGCTGGATCCCATTATTGCAGGTGCCTCGGAGAGAGAAAGAAGTCCAGCCCTTGGCTTCTTTTTAATAATATTTGTACTGGCTGAAATGAAAATGGTAAGCCATGAATTCAAAAGGGCTCACTTGGGAGGTGCTGTAGCTCAGGAGGTGTGCATGCAGTTCTGGGGGCTTGTGCATTTCTGCCAGCTATTTGGGAAGCACTTTTTTCCAGTTGGTGATTCTAAATGAAAGCTTCAGCAGGCTATATGGAAATTGATTAAGCCTTTATTCTTCATTTTTGATGCTTTCCAAAGTATATTCAGGAAGCAGTGGAGATTTCTGATAAATGTTTGTTACCAGTGTTACCAGAAGGATGTAATGTTCCACTTTTATTATTTTTTTTCTTCCTTGCATTTCTAAGTTTATTTTTTTTCCCTCTCCCACTTTTTACCTCAAATGTCTCATCATGCTTGGTCAAACTCTGAGCCATGCCAGAAATCTCAAAATAATCAATTCCCCTTTGCTCTTTCCCCTTCAGCTGCTAAAACATATTTAGTGTTACAAGCATTTTCCTGTTTCTTCTGTTAATACATTTATTTTTAAAAAGTATGTGTGCACAACAAAATGAGACTCCTGAGCATGCTCATAAGCAGTAGGTGAAACAGTGTTTGAGGTCAGTGGGGCTGCTTTTGTGGCTTGTGCTTTGTCTGTAGTTTGTCCTCCATTGATGTTGAATCTGTGCATCATCTGATCACTTGGCTGTATGCATTTGTTCCAGATGAAACGTGAGCATGTGATAGCATTTAACTTGTGGTTAGAGCACGTGGTAGTGTAGTAAAACAGCCAGCAGGCTATTTTAAGAGGACAGATGCTAACCTCATGTAGTACAAAATCTTTTGCAGTAAGATGACTCCTTTCCCCCACCTCCAGCTCTTCTTCTCTGACACGCTCTGGGTGTGTCTATTTTTATGAATACCGCTCTTTTAAAGCAAAAAATCTGTCTTGGTGATCTTACTATGTGTTTGTGATACTTTGATTTGATGATAGTGACTTAAACTGGTATTTGGCTACTATTTCCCCTGTTTCACAAATAGAGAGGGGGACTGAAGGTAACTCTAGCTGTTTTGGACCCACAGAAATTTGTTTTTCTACTCTTCCCCCCCCCCCCCCCCCCCCCAGTTTTTTATGATGTAAATTAAGCTTTTTGCTTCATTATATACACACCTTCATACAGTGTGGCTTTTGAAACTAAGCCCATACTTCAGAAATAAATTGAGAAATGTTGGCACAACATTTATCTAGACAGAAGGCATTTGAAATCAGTTATGGCAAGCCATCCTGCCTGTGTTTTTAGGTAAGAGTATGCAGATGGTCACAGTTCAGGTAATGTGTACTTGTTTATTTTAGAAAATAAATCTAAAATTCAAGTATATAAAAAGGAGA
The DNA here is from genome assembly GCF_036169615.1 of Heliangelus exortis. NCBI lineage: Eukaryota > Metazoa > Chordata > Aves > Apodiformes > Trochilidae > Heliangelus > Heliangelus exortis. The sequence continues at coordinate 57,632,975 of NC_092422.1, forward strand.
CATCTCCCTTCCTCATGCTTCAAGCCTAGTTGCAAGTTTCCTGGACATGTCAACTCGCTCTGCCTTAGGAACTGTTTTATTCTGAGCCTTAAAAAAAATTGTGTGTGTCACTACTGAGTTAAGCATTGGGCAAACAGCAGTTTTAAAACCACACATGGAGATTATTTGATTCTGAATATTTTCTGTTCAGGATCTGCTTTCAGACCCTGGCCAGGCAGGGCAGACTGGATAGTCCTAAGTGACTGTCAGTGTTACTGCCCCTTCATTTTGATTTCTGCCATGACTGTGATCTGGTGTTCTCAATACTTTCAATTAGCATCAAATGTTGGTCTGGTGTTTATGTGGAGTGATTTTTTTATATGGTTGTTTTGTTAAGACTTTTTCTTAACTTGTTTCTTTCTAATTTATTATGGGGAAAAAGGAAAAATCAGGAAGAAATCGTAGATGTATGAAAATGATGGAGCCAGGATATATGTTTATACTTTAAGATGGTAAACAGTTTGCAGATTCCAATGTAGTAAAGTTGCTTGGAAATATAGCATCTGTCTACAACATTATGGAGGAGGAGGTGATTATCTGCCTGTTAACTTTACCTGGTATTCATGGCACATCCTCCAAAACTTGAGAAGACTTCTGTTCTCTGTGCTGCTGGATGGGTTTGGTGGAAGGATGGGTGCTGAACAGCATCTGAAGTAGCAGAAGCTGTGGGATGGAGTAGTTTTCCAAACCCATGATTTATTACTATGATTTGAAAAAAGAAAAAAAAACAAAACCTGCAGCTACCCAATGATCAGCTGCTCTCATTACTTGGAATTGTTCACACCTAAGGGTGATTATAGTCTTGCAAAGTTGACCAGTTTATACTGCTATAGCCGATTTTTATTAAGACCAAAATCTGCCTTTTTTTTACCTTTTTTTTTAATTGCAAGTTATTAATAAACTAATTGAAACTAATTACTAGCTTCTGTCTCCTAGGAAAAAAAAAAACCACAACTGACTTCACAGGCTCTCTCCTGCTACATTGATTTTAATGAACTCTTCATACAAGAAGAAACTGATTCCATTAGGTATAAGCATCTACTCTGAGGCACAATTCTGCAGTAGATTTTAAGCATTGTTCTTGGGGGGAGGGAAGGGTGATGTGGGGCCTAAAGTGGCTTTTCTTTTGGACCCTGTTTCTTCTGGTAAAGTCTCCTGTTAGTTATGTGGATTTTGCTAGCTTGCTTTTGTTTCTAAAATTTGGGCCAGCTTTTTTATTAGTTGTTGCACTGTACCCAGTCCCTGTGACCTTTGAGGCTTTTAGTCTACTCACACCTTCAGCTGCTGGAGGAGTTTGTCATCTGGTGTCGAACAGAAATGCTATGAAAGCAGCATCCCTTTTAGCAGAAGGTTGCTGACACATGGCAATTTTTTATGATAACTGTGCTGATAAGCACCAGAAGTATGTGGTTCTTTTTGTTATAGGGGCAGATGACACTTGCTTTCAGGAAGAAAAATATTTAGTGACACTTGAGAAACTTTTTGTTGGTTTCTTGTTGAAGGAGTTCTGTCAGTGCAAATATTTGAGGTTTGACTAGGCTACTAGGATGCTATTAGGGTACACAGCTGGTAGAGCACAGAAGTCTAAGTGTAACCCATCAGCAAATTTAGGAAATTAATGTAATTTGTAGTTAACTGAGCATTTAGTCTGGGATCATCTGAATGTACCATTGTTACCCGGTACAGCAGGCCCATCATCAAGGCATTGTGCTTTCAAGACAAGTGAAGTACTTGGGTCAAATTTATTCCTCATTCAAATGTTGGTTCTTTCACTCTTAGGAATTGGACTCTTGGGAGAGGGACAAACTGGTGTTTTCAGTTCTTATTTCTAGAAAGAAAAGTTAGTAGGATATCCTTCACCTGTTTCTTGTGTTTTTTTTCCTAGAACATGTGACTTTGTTTAATATGTCCTTGTTTATCAGATATGCTGTCAGTGTATTACTGTTTCTGCACTTACAAGACAAAACTGAATTTCTACCATTTGTATCACAAATTGCTTATTCATAGCAGAGCTCCTCTCTGTTTATCTCCAAGTGTGTATTTCATGGTGTTGAGGGTTTTTTTATTTTTTCTGGGTCCTGTGTGTTTTTGTTCTTATGCATAATATTCCTCATGCATTTTGGCCTTGATTTCCCCAGCTGTATTTCTGATTTATATTAGGAGTGTAGTTTACATGATTCTTGTCTTTGTATATCAGAATGAGAGGTGAATTTTACTGGGCTGAACCTTCCTTGCAGTATGTTTCTAGCTGAGTTTTCCTGTTGGAGTGCCTCTCTCTTTTTTTTTTGGTACTGGAATGTGCTTATGCAATTGCTTTGTTTCAGCTAAACAAGTGTAACCTGTTGCATTGGCAAGTACGGAGGCATCTCAACTTCAGTGTCCCAGTCAAATTTTCTCTAGTAGTTTCATTACAACAACTTTTACTTGGCATGTAGGTCCAGGAGTGTGAGTCTCCTTAAGCATTAAAACTCAATTTTATAGAGAGAGAGACACACACACACACACACACACACACACACACACACACACACACACGTGTGTGTGTGTGTGTATATATATATATATAAATGTATGTATATATATAAATACACCACTGAATGTCTCTTTTTCAGTGGCAGGTAAGATTATTATTGTGTGGTGTTTATATATAAGATTCAAAGCCTACAAAGTAATTTGGAAGTGACTTAGAATGAGTATGGGAGAGGTGAGTTATTGTTTTGCTGGGCAGGTAGAAATTTGTGACAGGCTTATGTTTTCTTATGTGGTTATAAAAGTATAGGCAGTGTTAAACTTTTATTTTTTTAAATTATATCTTTGTTTGGTACTACTAGAAGTTTATGGTTAAAAATACTAAATTCTGTGTCTTCTTACTAAAGAATTCATTTGAGGATAACTTGCTGTGTTACTTTCTAAAATCAGACAGATTTGGAAAGCTTCAGAAATTGTACAGTTCATGTCCAAAAAAGGAACTTAGTATTTCATTGTGCAGATTTTTTTCATCCCGTTTTTTTTTCTGGGATTAGTAAAAAATGACTTGTATATGTTTAGTTCTTCCAATGTATAGATGTTGACTTTGAAGCTGTGGCTGGGTTAAAATGCTAAGTAGCATTTGAAATTAATGCTCTGCAGAATGATTAGTACTTTGCAGCTGGTTTGAGCACAATTTTTGGAGCTAGAAAGCTTTTTTAGGCACACTAAAAGGATTTTTTTTTTACCTTTATCCTCTCCAGATTTGCATAAATGTGTATTTGGATACATGCACTTCCATATACATCTTTATTGCTGGTTGTGTATGCTTTTGTGGATAATGTTAATCTTAAATGTATTAGTAGTTGCAGTAATAAAAGCAAACTTTCTAGGTGATATGGTGATCTTTGGAATGATTAAGATTTTACTTTTGAGTAACAGTTCTGTCTGAGAAGTAAATTTATTCTGTATCTCAAGTGTTATACATTCTTTACCACTGAGTTTTAATTTCTCTTGTGAATTGTTACCAAATCACACAGAAATCCTGCACTGCTTACCTGTTCTCCCAGTTATTTTCAAACTTTTCCTCTTGTCTCTTTAATTTTTGAAACCAGAATTTTTTTTTAACTCTCCCTTGTACCGTGCATACTAGATTTAGCAACATTATGGTGCATAGAGATTTCTAGAACATTTGTAATCGTCTCCACTTCTTCCCCCCCTTTTCCCTTCCTCTCTCAGTTGTCATAGTTCCCTGCTTTTCTTATCTCTCCTTTTACTGCCGTAGCTTTCAGATGATAATTCACAGCTCAAGGAACAGCTGCTGCATAATAGCTGAAGGAGACTCAGCATCACTGAGAGCTGACCTAACCTGAGGATAAATGAAGAAATTCGTGTTTTGCATGTAGGCTTACCTACGGGATCTTTCTTCCAGCTTGGGTGTACTGGGTGTCATCAGGGGTAGGTGGACCATGGGTGGCCTCCGTGGCTTCTCCTTGCCAGATGCTCTGGGGTTTGAAACACCTGGGGCTGAGATGAAGTGAGGTGTTGGAAGTTCTTAGGCATGGGTTTTTTGTGTGTGTGGTTTTTTGTTTTTTTTCCTCTTCTCAAGAAGGTCACTGTGTTTCTAACTGTGAGTTGCCTTTTTATTTTATCTCCTACCACTTGTTTATTCATGCTCATGAGGCCAGCAGCGCTGCAGCCTGTCCGCTAGGAACAGGTGGAGTGACACGTTGTACCTGCTCATGCTGTGCTTTGCCAAGCCACCCTGCTCATTTCCTTTCATTTCCTCCGGGTGAGTGAGCCAACACTCTCCTAATCTTTTGCACTAGGGGCCTGAGGCCACCAAGCTGAGCTAGGAAGTGTCCTGCTGGTTTACTCCACACAGCTTAGGGGTTACAGCTTGTTTTGGGGCTGGCTGGTGAGGATGCATTCCTGTCTCTGCTGCACAGATGTCTGGGCTGCTCCTTAAGTCAGCTCTTCAGCTGCTGCAGTGTATGGTGCAGTGCTGTAAAGAAAGCTGTCGTCTAATTTTTGTCAAACAGATGCTTCAGATGATAATATACACTGGGAATACTATACCTATATATATATTCAAGATGCTGGTCTAGGAAGGAAATACTTATGAAGGAAAAACGTTTGTTTTAGACTTAACCAGTATATGAACTTTTGTTACTATGGCTGTTAGATGGAGACATATTTAGGCTCGGGGGGTTGAAGGATGCAAGCAAGCTAATATTAGCAGAAGACATATCTGAAGAAAAAGTGTGTGTCTGGAAGCCTGGCTAAACCACCCCTGATTTTTTATTTTTTATTTTTTCCCCCTTGTCTCAAGTCTACAACTGGCCTTATCAGGATATAACTGGTTTCTAATTTAATGGGCTGAAATGGGGGAAAATAATAGCATAAAGGATACCTAAGGTCTTGAAAGTAATTGGAAGAAAAGAACACTGCTGCAGGCTTTCTGTATGCCTTAGTCTGCTCTTGCCAGGTAAATTCTCAACCTTAGTTTATTTCTTTTTCCTGGCACTAATTCCTCAGTTTTTCCGGTTTCAGTAGATACTGGTTGTTGGGGGGGATATGAGGGCTGAGCATTGCTGTGTTAGTTTTATTTCCTTACTGCTATTAGATCATAAATGCCTTTTGAACAGAAGTCTCCATCTACTGAGAGTTAGTGTTTTAGGTGACTTAAAATTACCTGAATATATCACCATGGCCATTTTGAATGTGATAGAGTTTAAAAGCATGTACCCAGAAGTCAGTCTTATTTTAAAATGAGAGGATGGATTTGGTAGTTGAACAATCAGTCTGTGCATGAAATGTATGTCTAAGACAATTTGTTTGGTGTTTAATAAATGTTGGTGATGGAAAAATCAATGTGTCATGAAATGAATTTAAAAAATGGCTAATAGGTTTTAATATAATTGCAAATATAGACTGGTTGCAAGGTGTGGGGGGGTTTCTGGCATTGGTAGTCAACCATGTTGTTTAGCAGCTCATTAATGGCCTGGAAGAAGACATAAAGTTCTTAGCAATACAGTTTGCAGCCGACTGAAGTCCTTGGGGCAAAAAATGGAAGCCTAGTTACTGAAAGCCAGGCTTTTATTTTGGGGCAGTGTGGAAAGGGAAGCCAGGATCTGTGGAATATGCAGTCATCAGGATTTTGTAGTAAGTGTCCTGTGCCCAAAAGGACCAGCATACCCCTGAGTGCTATAGATCCCATAAAACTCCTTGCTGTTCAGCAGTTTGGTCTGGCCTGCTCACAGGGTCCAGTATGTGCCTGGGATGTTGATGTGTCCAATGCTGAAATCCAGGAGACAACAAAAGTGAGAAAGATGTTAGAGGCATTCAGGGATGAGCCTGTGCTATGTTTGAAGTTCATTGATTCTGAGCTAATTACTTAGAAATTGTAAAGTGTTTCCAGTGAGGCTTCTAATACAGTTTTGGTCTGTATTTAATAGGTGGATTTTTACGTTGATTCTTGCATAATATGTAACTGCATGGGGTCAGTTCTATGGAATTTAAAAACAAAGCTGGTTTATTTAAATAGTTTCTTCCAAAGATTTGGCTTGGCTGGGTCCTCAGCTGATGTGATTTTTGATGGTTTTATACTTTCATCCTGACTCATGTTTTTTTCTGTCTTGGATGAAGGAAAGGGTTGGATCAACAAGAGAGTAAACTACATGATAGGTGGGAGTCTGCAAAATTTTTTGCCTGGAAAGCAAAGGTGTATTGGAAGTTTTTCCTTGCTTATCATCTGTTCATCTATATATGCCTGTCACAATGTTTAAAAGATAAATTTCAATATTTCCCTGGTAGTTTCTTAAAGGTTTGCATTTTTAGGTTTTCAAGAGCTGTTGTAAACATGTACAAGTCCAAATTCACTTTGTACTTCTGACATTATTTGGGAAATTATGCTAGGAGTATAAATGATAATTTAGCCTGCACACCTTGAAATGTGGTAATAGTGTACAATATAAAAATGGCTTTGCTTGATACTGGGATCTCAGTTCAGCCTTGGAGTTTTCATGTATGTTGTAAAACAAGCAAACCTCCACTAAGACAGTAGAAGGATGTGAGTATTTGGTAGTGGATTTTTTATGTTGTGAGGGTTTGTGGTGTTGAGTGTTGCTTGTTTGTGGTTTTTTTTTTTTTTTTTTTGGTTGGTTTTGGTGGTGGCTTTCTTTTTTTTTTTTTTTTTTTTAAATAATGAAGTAGTTGAGTTCATAAAAAATTAGCCTCAGAACTGTAGAGCACCTGAGCTTTCCCCCTCAATTTTTATGTCTCTAGGTTAGTTTAACATCTGTTATGTTGAGAGAAAATCCCTCTGGAGGATGTCACGTGTCACTGCCCCTTCATCAAATGGTGCTGATAAGCATACTGGCCACCAGTGTGCTGAGGGTGGCTTCCTGTCAGAATTGCTCTATGTAAAATCACAAGGAAGCAAATGTTTCTCGTATCCTCCCATTGTGGTGCTTCCTGTGAAGCAGCAGACTGGATGTGTGTCCTGGATACAGCCCTTTTTATGGCACTATATGTGTTGGGATGAGCCAATCAGATCGTTCATGGTATCCCTATAGTCTCAGGAAACGAGGCTTCCTTGCATCCTGTTGTTTGCTGGTTAGCCTGACTGTGGAGAGCTCTTGGCTCTGTCAAAATCCAGAATGAAGGTGAGCTTAAAATGGATTTAGGATTTTTAAATTTTTTTTGTAAATTTAAGCTATAGCTTGTAACCTTTTCTTAAACATTCCTTTTTTGAAATAGTTCTCTCTCTTTCTCTCTCTCTCTCTCTCCCCCTCTCTCCCCCTCTCTCCCTGGTGCTATTCTGATCCAGTTCTGGTGTCCACCCAAGTGACTGTGTATATTGTATTTCCTCTTTTTAAGGCTCAGGGTCATTATTTGATGATTTTGTTCATACTTTTAGCTTTCTTGTTTAAAACTACCACAATAAGCATAAAGCTAGTGATCAAAATTTTACATTCCTGATGCTTTCTTGTTACTTAACAGCTTAATTTCCCCTCTGCCCCCCAGTTTGAGCAGTGGTTAGGCTGATAGTGTTTGCATTTAAGTCAGGTTTAATGTATTCTGCTGTCACCTTACTGGTGTATTTTCTCTGCTCTATTTATTACATTATTAATAAAACTTCACATACCTATTCTTTCTATAAAACTGGATTCTCTTATTTGTTTAATGTCTTTTCTGTGCACACAGTCTTTGAATACTTCCTCATGTTTGAGGAGAAGCCTGCCAAGTTCACAAGAGATCCCTGGTCGCTCCTTACACCTTCAAATAGAGTAGCCTTTGCATTATCTGTAGCCCGGTGAAACTTGATGAAATAGTTATTTAACTTATTTTGAGTATTAACATCTTGAGTATATTAGTGTTTGACTGCTTGATTCTGCATCTGTTTTGTGGCATTGCTCTCCTGAGCTGTATTCACACTACCTGAGCTTGAGGGATAACAGCACCTCTATAGCCAAGGTAGAGCTTCTTCTCACAGGAGCCAGAGATGAGCTCCAGTCTGAGAAGGGGAAAAAAATGTACATGTTAAATATCCAAGTACCTCAAATACTGTGAATGCTTTGGGAGGTTTCTTTTCTTACGGAATAAAATTACTATTAAATGTTTCTAAATCTGCTTTACCTTTGTCAGTGTATCACATAACGTATCAGAACTGGTATAGCAACTCCTTCTGTGGTTTGGATAGCTTTCATGAGAATTTTCACATCTCTTAGGTCCTTTGGTTTCCTTGTCCCTTTCCTCTCCTGTGGAAATACAGATTTTTCATCTTTTGCCTCTGAAGGCTGCTTTCTGTGGTACAGATTTTTTGATTATGCCTGTGGGATGGGTCTGTTATTAAGAAAATAAACAGGGTTTTGTTGACGTTTTAGATAAAAACTGCTACACTGCAGGAAACCAAATCTCTTTGTTTCTTAAATCAGTTGAAACAACAGTAATAGCTGTTTATTATTATCCTCGTTCTAGTCTTGAGCAAGGGAATACTGTGATGCCTTTCAACCTATGCAGAATCTATCGCAAGACCTGTTTTCATGAGACTTTGGATGAGTGTTTCCATTACCTCAGGCAAATATTATGGGTCTCTTTTTTTTTTTTAATCTCCTTCTTTCCCCCTGAAAATCCAGATGTTTAATGTCATCACCCAGTAGTTGTAAGTTACTGGAGTGTTTTCGATGAGATAGTTTGAGGCTTGGATCCCTTTCCCACAGTTAAAAAATAAAAATAACCCTCAGCTTTTATCCCTTCCCAAACCTCATTCTCCATCTAACCTATCTGACTACTTCACTCCTTGTAAAATTCATTGATTATCAGGAATGCTGCTTTGCTCTGTGTCTTGTAACGAGATGCCATGTATTGTGGTGTAGTGTTTTTTAATGTATTTGTAGTAATTTAAAAAGTACTTCAGGAATAATCAGTTGCAGTGCCTTTGAGTTGCTTCAGAAAGAGCATGCCAAGAGTAATGGTGTCTAGTATCTTTTTTGGCTGAGATGTCTGAGGAAAGCTTCTTTCTTCTGATAATTGTTTTTGTTCAACTTCCCTGTAATTTACATGACACTTGATATTTTAGCTTGTATATTATTCTGTTTTTCTCAAATGCAGCTGTTTCTATATTGTCTTCCTATTTAAAAATTATTTGTGGGCTTATTAATTTTTCCCTAAAAAAACAAAACAAAAAAACTAAAAAAGCACAACAAACTAAAAAAAAACAAAACAAAACACCCCAAATATAAGAAAACCCAACACTCACCCCCCCCCCGGAAAAAAAAAAAACCAAAACCAACTCCCATGGCTTTACTGGTCTGTAACAGACCCTGAAAGACTGTACCTTGGTCAGGCAATAGCTTCTGCAGCCATGGTTTGCATGATAGCATAGAAATGCTTAGTTTAAAGGTTTGTTTGTACAACTTACTGCATGTTCTTCTGGTTTCAGACTTTTGATGCAAATGACCTGTATCAGGGACAGAATTTCAGCAAAGTTCTCAGCTCTCTCGTGGCTTTAAATAAGGTGACTGCAGGTAAGTAGGCTCTGCTATGTCTTGATGTTTGTTTCAAATTGCCTTCAGTTCACATCAGTGTTACTTTATGACTGTTGCTGTACTTGTGATAAAACCAACAAACGCAGCATTTTAGAGTTTTTGTTGTAGTCCATGTTGTTAAGACTTTGACAGTGAATCCTCTGATTTCTGTAGTTGCCTTCGCTGAACAAAGAAGCTTTGCAGTGGAGCTAAGGCTGAGCCTTTTAGTTGGCAGGAATTCTTAGAAAAAGGGTCTGGGGTTTGGGTTTTTCCATTTTTTTTTTTTCTCCTGTTTGAAACACTAAAGTTGGCTTTTGCTCAGCTCTGTCATTCCCATGTTTGAACACCTTTTGTGAAGGTTTTGTCACTTTCTCCCCACTCTCCATTCCCCAGCACCATTTTTTCTTGTCAGTAATAAGAGGAGAGCCAAACATCTTTGGTCCTGTAAACCGTGCATGTTTCTTTTAAGTAGCAGTGAGAAGTCACAAGCCACCCACCTCAACTTCTTTGGTGGGAGGGAGAGAGCAGCAGTAATAGTACATAATTGGGGTATATCTGTGCTTCATGGTAGGGTGAAGCTGTTCTAAATGATACCAACTGGACCCAAGGATAATGAAGAAATGTTAACAGCAGTGTCCCTTTTTTTGACTTCTTGCTGCTCCATGGGGGTGCTCTGCACTGTCAGTAACAAGTTCAGGCTAGAGTCTGGTGAGAGAGAGATTATTTAAAAATGGACAATGGTTGTCAGTTTTCATGTGAGGAGGAAAAAGAAAGTGATAGAAAAGTCAGTGTTACTTTGTTTAATGGTAATATAAGTATCTTGTTGCTTCTATAGGACTTCTCTGGTCCATTACAACAGATTTTTTTTTCTGTCTATTTTTTTTTCTTGCATCAGGAAACACCACTTAAGGAGTGAGGTTAAAAAAAAATAATCTGTGTTCTAATGCGTAAACATGGGGTAATACCATTGACATACTTGAAGCCACGTACACTAGTTGAAGATACTGACTTTCATCTTAATGGCATGTGCAAATGTAGACCATTCAGTACATCTTTAAAACTGCTGCACACTGACCATAGCTGACTTTAAGAGGAGAAGGAGTGCAGCTGTTTGGTCCAGACATCAGTGGATTAATATCCACATCAAAACCCCACAATTGCGGCTGGCTCAGACAGAAAGGACCCAGGCTGATTCCTTTCATTGGGGGTGGTGGTATGGAAACCAAAAATCAAAACCACATGCAAACTGTGCTGTTGCCTCATTCCTAGGAGCAAGCAGAGATGCATAAATCTTCCCAAGCAACTGTTCTGCCAAACAGTTTTTGTTTAATTGGGTGACTGCATAAAAGGCATTTTAGACTCTTATCTCCCTACTCTAGTATTGAAGGATGGCTTTTAGATCTACATCAGAGGCAGCAAGGATTTCAGGTATACCCTGAGTTCTTCTGAGATGTGCCTTTCTGCAGTGGAAGGAGTGTGAGTAATAAGCACCATGACTGATGAAAGACTGCTGTGGATATACAATCCATTGAATGCCCAGCTTTGTGAGGGCTGGAATCAAGGTACCAGTTGCTGTTTGTAGACAGATAAGGAGAGAGGAGCTAGTATGGGGAAGCTGAGATAGTGGTAGAGAAGAAGAAAGAGCATTATTAACCCTGGAAATCTTTGGATGGAGGGGAGAAAACCTTCTGAAAAAACTGACAAATACTAATTTGGCAAACATGCACATACTGTTGCCATTAAAGATTCTTGAATTTTTAGTGGCAGAGTTGAATTTTTTTCCTGACAATAATCCCACTGAGAAATTAATTAAACATGTTTATTTGGTATTTTAATGGAAAGGGTAATGGAACCCTGCAAGCTTTCTAAGTCTGTCAAAAGTTCAAATTGATTTCAAAATACTCAGATATTATTGGTAAAAATACTTGCAATTCATGTGTGGTTTGTTTGTAATAATTTTCCTCCTTCACAGCTCAAATATGGGGAGTTTCTAATTCAAGCCTCAGAAGGTGCTCTTCTGTTGGCATATTAACTCTGCTGTTGTGAAATACAAAATTATGAGAATTAGGCCACAGTTAAATAAATCCCAGGTGGTGTGTTCTAGGGTTGCCCAGAGGCTGGAACATGCTGTCAGGAGCCAACCTGAAGTGTAAAACGTGAAGAGGAACTTGGTTACTTTGAGGGTGGCAGAGGCTGTCCAGAGAGGTGGTAGAATCTGTGGGGACATTCAGAACCCTCCTGGATGCCACCCTGTGCCTCTTGCTCCAGGTGAACCTGCTGTGGCAGGGTGTGTGTGGACAAGAGGGTCTCCAGAGGGCTCTTCCAACCCCTGACATTCTCTGGTTCTGTGACCCTGTTTTCTTGGATGAACTGTCAAGGTATGATGGTGAATTTGGTTCTTCTGTTCTTCTACCTGGCTGCAGTTAGAAAGCAAAGCAAACTGGACATGGAGATGTTTCAGGTTACTTCTAATCCTTAGATTCTGTTAGTTACTGATGGCTAGAGCAACTCTAAATTTTTGGGAGCATTAGAATTAGCTGTAAAGTTGTGATTTGCAAACAAAGCCCATGATCTAGTCCTGTTTCTTTCCTGGCAGTCTGAAAACAGTTGTATGTCCCTTCTGTAATGAACTATAATTCACTGGTGTTTATCTAAATGCAGTAGTCTTTAAATGCTTTTAGGAAAACAGGTTCACAAGGTGTTAGATATTTTTTAAGTTCAATTTGTGATGATACTATCCACAGAAAATATGCAGCTTAATATAAACAGCTATAATGCTGCACTATTTCACAAAGGAGTGTATATTTCTCGGTTGTTTTTCTTCAAAGGATTTTTGAAGGGTAGCAATGACTCACTTTAAAAATATGCACCTGAGAGGTTTTTTTCCAATCAGTCACTGCAGACTTGGAGCATCCCATATCAACAACACTTCTGTGCTTGTTGTCAGTCTCAAACCCTTTCTCTCTTGCTCCATCTCAGCTCTTGTTAGATTCTGTGCTGAAGTTGAAAGGTCTTTCCAGTTAAGATGAACTGAGAATTCCCAGGGAGCTGGGCTGCCCTGATGCCATAGCTACCCCACTCCTGGTCAGGGTGGTGGGATGAACCCTGCCCTGCCACCACCTCGATGGCTCCCACAGGTACCCCAGCAGCACCCTGGTGAGTGACACCACCCAACTCTGCCCTTTGGGTCGGCTTCTGGGTGTGCTTCTCAGGGCAGAGACAAGTGAAGAGGAGGAGACGTTTGAAGGGTGTTTTTTAAGCAAGCAGTTTTCTTCCTTTCTATTCCTCCTGTCCCCCCTCCTCCCTCTGAAGGAGAAGAAATAGCTTAGTTGGCAAAAAAAAGGGATGAGACAAAGGAACACGGGGAAAAAAGACAGTGGAAGGAATGTTTTAATTGAGAAGGAGATGGGATGGTGCGGGGAAGAGCAAAGAAACAGATGTGGCTGGCTTGACTTCAAGCAAGTTTTATGCATTTGAAATTCTTGGCCACTAGCTAAAATGATGCTGGTTAATTACCTTTAAACAGGCTGGTAGTGAGTAGGAATGGAGAAATACAACCCCAACTCTTCTGCTTTAAACAGCTCAAATTGTTTTCCTGTCTGCGTGGGGAAGAAACTGCCAGTGTCTCAGGATTTCAGATCACTGACTATCGTAATTTTTTAAAATCTCAAATTATCAAGCAACTACAGATACACTGAATCTGCTTTAAGCATCCTACTTTTAAAGAAGTAACCAGACATTATATGCAGATTTCTCAAATTCTAATACTTACTCTTCCACCCCCTCCCCCCTCCTACAGACATAGGGCTGGGCAGTGACTCTGTATGCGCACGTCCCTCATCTCATCGGATAAAATCTTTCGATTCTCTGGGATCCCAGTCTTTACACAGTAGAACTTCAAAACTCTTTCAGGGACAGTATCGGAGTTTGGTAAGTTCTAGAAGAAATGAAACATGCTGTGGTGTGGTTATTTTTTTTTCTTTTGAGAAGATTTATAAGTAAATATTAACCTAGTAATGTAACTGTTTATTCTTTTTCACCTCTGCATTTAAAGCCTGTGATGCTCTCTTTTTTTGCAGTTTTTCTTACGATGTTCTAAAGTACATGCAGCTTTCTGTGAATTTCTGAGTATTTCTTAGCTACCATTCCATGTTGTCTGTATATGCAGTGTCGTCCTGGATTTATTCCTTTTCAGTGTAAGGATTTGCTTTTTCAACAGCAAAAATTGCATTGTCTGCAACTTAGGGGATGATGATTGAAAGATACTCAAGCCTCAGTAAAAGTGCCACTTCTAATATGGGTAGTATTGTTAGATAGTCTGTTTCCTGTTACGTTTCAAGGTGAATCCTTCAAGTAGCCTTCAGGTGACTAAGCTGTTTGAGCAGTTTGTTTTACAATACAGCTGAAATCAGGGTGCAGTACTGTATTGAAACTAACAGATAAAAGTTTCTACTAGCTGAAATGTTTGTGAGGAGGATTCAAAATCCCTTCAGTAAACTGCTTTTTCCATGCATGAAGGAATTACTTTTTTAGAATTACTGGATTATTGCTTTGTGAAGCTTTAAACAAAGTGCTCTGCTTAAGCTTTCTTAGGTGTGGTTTGATGTGTTTTCCATGGTAGCAGAGCCCCCTGCATGTTCTTGCCCTAGGCCACTAACTCTAGCTCCCACACTGCTGTTCACCACCCACTTGTTTTTGCTGATGCAACTGTTTGTGGAATAGCTGCTAGCTGGATCACAAGTATTTAAACTGTTCTATCAGTTTAGAGCAACTCTACAAAGGCAAAGAGGAAGAGAAGTACAAGGAGGAGGGAAAGAGAGCCAGTGGCCAAACTCAGGACATTCTTTGTTTTTGCTACTGTAGATAATCAGTTTGGAACTGTTCTCACCAGTTTTGTACTCAGCTTCCTCCACTGGAGAGCCATCCTGGCAGAGTAAAGGGACTGTAGTTGATGTCTCCATGCCATGTGATTTTGCTGCTTAATTTTTAGCTTTTTTCTGTTTACTAAGGCAAACCTTTTTCTCATGTTGAGTAGTCAAAGTGGATGAAAACACACAATATATACAAGCAGAGGACTAAGACAGAGGCACTTGTTTGAAAATTTGTCAGTCTAGTCTGTTGAACCTTGAGTTACAGTATCAAGACATTCTGCATGTTATTAAAGTTGTGTATGCCCTCATTTTCCTAGTTTCTCAGCCACTAAAGCTTTGGTTGTTAAATTGTGATGCAATAACATTGCAGTGGGTATCAATTAAGCTGACATGTTGTGATCCCAGTGACATTACACAGTACATATTTTTTGCTACCTGGAGAGCTGACCAGGATTGCTTACACAGTATTTTCTTGCTAAGTTATTTTTTTTAGTCAAGCAGGTATTGATTCATACTTATGGTAGAGACAGATGTGATTTATATTCCTGTTCTATCAGTTCCAGTGCAGTGGATTGTATTAGGATTATTTAAAGCTGCCCAAACTTACGTTTTGTAGCATAGAAGTTTGTCCTAACTCTGAAGAAATGCATGTATTCAAAACTGACATCCAAGAATGAAATTCTGAATTTGATCATGATTAATTTGAAGGACTTTAAGAAGGAGCTAAAGTAGCTATTAGTGTTTAGCTGTTATACTACAGCAGTAATCTTCACATCTGTGGTAGGGGATGAGCATATAAATATATATATATTGCAAGTCTGACAGGCTGCAGCTTAGCTTTTCAAACCTTGAGGCAAATGATTTATGAGTATGAATTCAAGGTAAATTGCGTAACTGTTTCTCAGGTTTTGTGGAAGATCCCTGTCCTTCTCCATTGGCTGTCCACAGAGACTTGCACAATCAGGTGTGAAACCTTCCAACCTGATCTGTTAGAGGGGGAAAAAAGTTTTAAATTGCAGCCTCTTTACTTGCATCCAGCCTTACATTAATCCCATTTCAGTTCTGCCCTCTTCCCAGCTCAGAAGGTTTTAGAAAAAAACTCTAATGTAAAGCTGTTGTTTCTTTGTCGTTGCCAAAGGCAGTTTTAATTTATACTACATCTGGAAAATGGAATTTGGTTTTTTTGTGGGTTTTTTTATTTTTTAAGTAAGGATTATTCTTGTTTTAGTTCTGTTACCCCATTCTGATTTGAAGGGTCTGTAATAAGGCTGCTCACTGGACCGATAAAAAAACATGGATTAAAAACAACAGAAATGGTAAATGGTAAATCATCCCTTAAAAATGCTTAGAATAAAGACTTGTGGGTAGTGTTGTTTGTGGAGGAGAGTATATTTCTATTTTATAGTTATATCTGTCTTGTTCATGGAGTAGTTGTTTAAAGTCTGACATGATTTGTTCTTTGTCTTCTCGCTAGGACATGACAGATAACAGCAACCATCAGTTGGTGGTGAGAGCAAAATACAATTTCCAACAGACAAATGAAGATGAACTTTCTTTTTCAAAAGGAGATATTATTCATGTTACAAGAGTTGAAGAAGGAGGCTGGTGGGAAGGAACTCTAAATGGCAAAACAGGATGGTTTCCAAGTAACTATGTACGAGAAATAAAATCAAATGGTGAGTTTTGGAGCAGAGTGTATTTTGCACAAGTTCTTGCTTTAGGTAAAGCTTGATAGTTGGCTGACTCATAAATGGTAATGCTATTTAAGCTTGACAGTATTTACTGAACTTCATTCACTGCAATCACTAATGCTCAGGAACTCATACTCCATCACCTCAGTTTGCTATTTAAGTCCTATTTTTAAGTCCTCTGGGATGTTTGAGTTAACAGTAAACATGCATAAAGCTCCCCTGTTCTGTTTGCTTCTCTCTTTGTTGGGTTCTCTCACAGTTGGGTTCTCTGACTTCCTCAGTATGAATTCCTAGAATGCTGGATTTTGGCTCTGATGCTGGCATACTTTGAATTAGTGCTTTGGGTTGAAATAGTGATTTCCTTCAAATCTCTTCAGACAAAACCAACCCAACCCTCCCAAAACTAACAAAAAACTACAGTAAAAAATCTCTTAAGCATGTCCCATTGCTTAGAAACAAAGAAACACAGGAAAAATCCCTGATTCTTCTTAAGTGTTAGAGACTTTGGAAGATAATGTAGTTGTGATTTTTCTTTCTTCATTGTTCATGTGCCTTCCACTCTTCCTTTACACACTTTTTCTTCACTCTACACTGAAGTTTTATTTTGAACTTGATACAATGTAAGTGCCTTCTCTAAACATCATTTTCATGACACATATCAGTGCTAACATTGCTTTTTAATCCACCAGGACCTTGACATGGGGTGACGTCGTTTTTTTTGTGTGGTCTTTTTTTTAATTATTTTTATTTTTTATTTAATCTCTTATGTCCCTGCTTTCTTTCTTTCAGAGATTGGAGATAAATCTGGTAGAATAAAACTACTATTTGCATAAGTTTTGGTGGGGTTTTTGTTTTTGGTTTTTTTTTTTCAGGCAGTCATACAGATGCCTGATAGCAAACTTAAGTTGAGAGAGTAAAACTGTGTTTTTCAACTTGATTTGCTATCTGCAGTCTGTTTTTGCAGAATGCTGGAGTCTTAGATAGGATACTTTGTTATTTTCAACTAGATCCTCTTAAGCATAGTCAAGATGTAAGTCTTATCTTTAATGTTCTTCAGACACCTCTCAGATGTGGCTTATCCCAAAAAACAATTCCTGAAGCCTGTTTTTTCTTGTCTCTAAGTGCTGTAGCATTCTCTTTCAGCCATGATGATGATCTTGTCCTGTTACTTGTTTAAAACTTAGCCACAGAGGTCTTGTTTGTGTTTCACCAGTTTTCATCTCTTCTGACTCCTGACACTGGAACCTGGGTTAGCAGTCAGGCTCCAGAATGGAAGTAGCTTTTAAGAATGAACATACAAGAAGCAAAAGTTGCCAGCAGCTGAAGTTGGGAGAGTTCTTGCTCTTTTTTTTTTTTTTAAAGTATACTTTGATTGGGTGAAGTAACTCTCCTCAATAGGAAAGAAATGAAGCTGTGGGACCAAGGGTAGTACCAAGTTCAGTTTGACTCTTGCCACTCCTTGCAACCCTGTACAATTCTTGGGGGCTGAAATGAACTGCATCCAGTCCCAGGTTTAACTTTCACTTCTCACCATCAGAAAAATTTTCTGCTAAACTCTACTTTTCCCTCTGTTACAAGTGCTTGGTCTTTCTGGATTCTGTGGCACTTCTTGCATTCTTGGTGTGCTCTCGTGCTCAGATGCTCATACTGAAGGGAATACATGCCTGTGCTTTTTTCTCAGGAAGTTCATAGAATCATAAAATCGTCTGGGTTGGAAGGGACCTCTGAGATCATCAAGTCCAACCCTTCAGTTTGTTGCTTTTGTTTTCTCTGCTTTTACTGATGATTACAAAGTTAAAATTAGTATCCTGTAACTCTAGCTTTCTCTGGTCTTCTTTTTGAAGACAGAAATTGTCTCTAGCCTTTTCCAGTATTTTATATAACTTCAGTTGTGCTGTGTGTTTTTAAACATGGATGTGGCTAGTTTTCTTACTGCCAAATCAGCACAGCAGGTGCTGTTTAATTTATCAAACTACTGGTTTCAAGCTACTTTTCTGCCTTTGTAGGTGTGTGTTTGAATTGTCTGAAGTTGACCTCTTTATAATGAGGATGTGTGGGTGGTTGAAGGAAACATGACATATTAAGACCTTTTTGATAACTAAGTAACTCTCTTTCCCTGTTGAGGGGCAGATCAGCTTTTGTCCTTTACATCTGTGTGCTATGGAATGTTGTTTCTCCTGCCTTAATATCCATCTTAGCTGTATTTCAGCAGGTGACCTGGCTTCTTTTTCAGTTAATTTTGCTGCTTTGATACTTGATCATATCAAGTGGCAACTTCTTCCTTTGAGATGCCCCTGATTTTTGAAGGATTTGTTGTTCTGAGCCTTTCCCCTTTACTTTGTCACTATTGGGAATCCTCTTTTTACCCATAGTTTGAAGTTTACTGAATTTTTCATAGTTGAACGTCTCATTTTGCTGCTTTTCTTGGTTGTTTCCATGAAATCTGCTACTAACATTGCTATTCTGAATCAATATCTGTTTAGTGAGTACTGTTGAAGGTGCAAGGGGAAGACTTTTTCTTCTCCTTTATGTACTGAAGTGCATTGTCACTGTGTCCTGAGGTCCTGTCACAGCTTCCTTTGTTCCACTGTTCCTGCTGAAATGAGAATGTAAAGCTATTTACCACAATGATGTGAAGTTACACGGATGACTCTGGGTATTCATGGCAAGTTTGATCTAGGTTATGTGTGGCTTGGGGCTTGGCAGTCTGTTGTGCTTTTGAGCCCTTCCTATTTTGTTAGTCTTCATTGGTTGACATTTCTTGGGTTTTGATAGTCCTTCACTGTCCATTTTTCTTGACTTCCTGGCAACTTAAATATACCCCGTGTTAAGATTTTACTAATTCAGAAATGTTTTAAGTGCTTTTGTGTTTGAGCATGCGTTTAAAACACTAAAGTGCTTTTTATTCCCTGTTGTATTTTAAAAGGAGCCAGTGGAATTTGCTGTTTTGCAAGCTCAAATTCAAAATGTGTTTTCTGTCAGTGTTACAATGAATTGATTTAAAAAAATCAGAATAGGATTGTTGAAATATTTGCTCTTGATTAAGGTCTCTTTATAAACAAAATCTTCGTCCTGGATGTCTAAGCAGTTTTCACGAGTCTGTAAAATGTCCTGGCATCAACAGTATGTCTCCACCCTTTGGTCTTTTCTCATATGTGACTAAAAATACTGCAGCTAGTTAGAAATTCTGTACATTGTGTACACATGTGCCCATGTGTAACACAGCATTGTGTGTATGTCATTGTTGATGTCTTATTTGGAAAGTTGCTGGGAACTAGATAGATGGATTTTTGGTCTAAGTTAAAATTCTCTAATGTCAGATTACTCTGTATTTGTAATCTTAGTTGGTACAGTTGCTCTGAAGCGAGATATTCAAGGCAAGGAAGGAAGAGCTGCTTAGTAATGGGAACTGCCTTTATCCATGTTGCTTTCTTCAAGATTTTTAAGGCAAGTACACTAGATGATATATTGCAGAAGCAGAGCACGTTACATGATAAGGTATCTCAGAGTAGCTAAAACATCACAAAGCAGTGCCCATGTTTACCACATGGTAACTTGTTTGCTTAGCTATGTCAGAATGATTAGTGTTAGCACAGAATGCTAATCATGTGGGAGGTGATTTATGAATGGTTGTAGGACAGATACTGAGATTATTGGGCAAAGCACAATGTTTAGTGTTCTTAGGTTGGAGAAAGGACTGTTTTGTGGGAAATAAATTTGGTTGAGATGGAAAATTGTTTGTTTTGCTTCAGAGTGGGGGCTTTCTTTCCTCCCCACCTTCCTGACCCAAGGGGAAAGGAGGATTTGTTTTGAAATTGTGATACTTAGAATAAAACTTAAACAGAAGACAAAAAAAATAATTTATTTTCAGGTATGTACCTACACTGTAAGAATCAAAAATACTGTAGTTTCTCTCTTGCTCATTTTTTCTGTACGTTTTCATTTCACTTTTTAAACCCTGTAGCTTCTTGCTGTTGTTTTTTTGTTTGTTTGTTTGTTTGTTTTTTAGTGTTCTTTCATTGCTAGTCAGAATGTACTCTGGAATGAGAGGACTTTATTTTCATCCTGCTGTAGTGTTATACACAACAAAGGGTAAAAGATTGATACTGTGCAATCATGTCCGATATTTTGACAGTGTGGCCTTTCTGAGTGTTTTTTATTACATAAAACCAAATAGGGAGGAATGAAGGTAAAAGTGGAGTCTTGTCTCTTGCACTGCACCTTGTTTCTCTGTAAAATATGGCAGCTTAGTTTTGGGAGTTCCCTTGTCATGAAGAGGGATTCTTCAGAATGGGATGTGCATGCTTGGCTACAGTCAGATGCTAAACAGTTCTTTTTAAATAATCACATGGTCACTTGCTGAGTTTTATCAAAGTGTAATATCAAAGTGGCATGAGATCATACAGAAGGAAATGTAGCTTTGAAAAATGACATTGGATATGCCACAAATTAACATGTCATTAATTGTTTTAGCCTCTCTTCTGTTAGGCTTTCTTGATGTTAGTATCAGGCCCAGTGCAAATTCTGGTGTTAATGGTTCTTCTGGTTAGATGTTAAATGTGGGAAAAGGCCAGTGTATAAAGTTGAGTATCTCCTATACCCATCCTGTAGTGCCTGAGTGAAGGACATAGATGCTTTTAACTTAAAAAGACTGAGAAAAACCTACCAAGAATACTAGCTTTCCCCTTCCCTAACCATGTGCATTTGGAAAGGTGTTTTGTTCTTCTGTCAAGTGTTATTCTACAGGCATAAATAGAATAGAATTTGAGAAGTTACTTCTAGCTAGGGAAGAAGTGTTGGTAGGGTTGATGTTGCAGAGGGGGGTTAGTGATGTCTGAAGCAGGCTGAGAACAGTCTTAGCTTCCTGGTGTTGGATTTGAACCAGTTAGGCTTGAGAGACAGAGCTTGCTTTTACACTTCATCAGCAGGGACCACATAGCTTTTTGTGTCCCAGTTGGCACATCTTTTCTGCTGTACTGTAGGATGAAATAGCCCAGATCAAATCTTTGTGTCTAGATTACACACTCTGTAGCCCAGTAATGGAATCACATGGTGGTAATCTAGCAGCACTATGGCTGAAATGCTTTTTAGTAAAGTAGATCCTGAAGGAGTGCTTTGTGGAATAGCATGAAGCAGACTGTTGTGTGAAAATGAATGACAAACTGGAGATGTGGCAGAAGAGAGATAGGAGGGAATGGCAAGTAAAGTGAAGGGCAGTTAAAGAGATACTTCTGTATTAATGAAAATAGAATTAAACATTGGGAGGGGTTGGGTAAATTTCCTTTTACACTCAGGTAGATATTTGTAGAGGATAACTTAATTTCATTTTAGACTGTTGATGGCACCTTATGTGCATCTTAGGGAAAGGTTACAGAAGATTGAAGTTGTTTTGGTTATACTGAGAATAATTATTTGCTGGAAGACTAATGTTAAGAAGCCTGTGCCAGCCTCCTCCAGCCAAAGGTGTTCTGTTAGGTGACTTCTAGCTGGTTAATCCACTAGCCTGAGGGCACTTCAAAGCATTATCAAGTGTAGCTGGGTGCAGCTACAGGAAAGAAACTGATAGTAGTAACTTAACCTCTGGGTTTCACTTATCAGCTGGATAGGGTCTCTTCCAGTACTTGAGCCAGATGCATGTTGTTGTTTTTTTCTTTCAGTCTTATTGTAACAGACTTGTATTTGGACTGGGAGAAAAGCAGGGAGAAGGGAAGAATTTTCCATGTGGGAAAACTTGATGTCTGGCTCAGGTTGTTCTCTTCCAGTACTTTGAGAAACAGTTTATTGGAGTGGGCAAGATGTGAGGCTTTTGCTAATGTTTTCAAAACCTATGGACTTCATAGACCAGTGAACTTTTGTATATTCCCAATACACTGCATGGGAGTGACACCTGCTTGCAATGTTTAGTGAATTATGCTATATGTTTGTAAAAGTACCCTCACCTTCTGTCATGAAGGATAATAAATAACACCTTTGCTTATGTTAAGGAAGTGATTTCCTATGTGTGAGGATTTTGTTCTGTGTAATGCATTGTGCAATAAGCTAATTGCAACAAGACTGTTTCTTATTCCTCTTGATGAAGCAAGACAGTGCTTGGAGGCAGAATACCAGACGTGACAGACAGCTGGACTGATTTGCTGTGTCTAATTCTGTGTTTCTACAATAGAAATGGCCTCTGCATTTTACAAGCTGAATGTTGAGTATGGGAAAATTACTTGAGTGTGTGATTCTTCTATTGTGTCCTGTTTTTAAAACTGAATTTGATTGTGTCTTTCTGATGGATAACTGAGTCAGCTGAACAGCTGGTAATATAAAGGACTCTACATTTCAGCAAAAATTCTCCCACTTCCTTCAGCAGTTCAGGAGAAGTTAGGGCAAGGACATGTATTTTCACACCATTTAAGATAACAAAGTATCTGGAAGAAGAATTGGATTTCTGTGACCTTCTTTCTCCAGATTAACAAGGGTCAGGTATTTTCTGTATTATAAAATTAGTAGATGTATTTACATGTTTCATTAGATAACTCTGGTTTCTCCTTTCATGCTTTTTGGCACATGATTAATAAACCTTTAGGTATTTAATGAACCTGAAAGTCACTACACATAGAAGAATAAGTCAAGAGCTTCCACAGAATGAAAACAAATTACCAAGTTTGTGTAAATTACGTAATTTTCATAATTCAGTACAAAGAAACAAGTTGTAATTGCTGCATAAATGCATTATATATAAATATATAAATGAGTAGCATACAGCATGTCTTCAGGTGCTTCTTTCACGTTCAGTGCTGAATGACAAATCTGCTTGGGTTTATGGCTTTGTTTTAAGGGGGTAGGAGGCATCCTGTCATTTGGCATCACTTGGCTGTGTGGCAGAGCACGAGTGTACTGCAGGGCTCCTGGCTGAGAGCAGTGGTGTTCCCAGCTGGATCACTGCTGGGGCTGATGGGTTTTGTGCTGCTGCCTCACTTGGAAAGGGGGGTGGGTGAGTGAGTGGGGAATATTAACCAAAAGGATATTACTGTCATCTCTAAACGTTGTAAGGAGAAATGCTTTGCCCATGTTTGGCAGTTTTAAGACCGTATTTTATTTTTAGAATAGCTTCTTTGAGAAGAGTTCCAGTGCAATACAGAGAAAATCCCCTCGGATACCACATGGGTGCTCTTGGGGTCTGAGCTGCTCCTCAGGGGCTGAAGTCTGAGGTCCAGCTGCCCTGCCTGGTGCTCCTGGCACTGGTGGGGGTCCTGTACCTGTACTCAGCTCATCTGAGATGGCTGTGTTCATTTGGCTGCAGCCTGAAGAAGAACTAAAAGAGCCAGGAGACAGTCCAGGAGGGGCAGGTACCACACCTGCTGTTCCCTGGTGTTTCCCTGGTCAGCAAAACTGTCCATGGGAATTTTCCATAGCTTGGCCCTTAGGTTGCCTGGCTGGGCTTCTACTGGAAAGGCAGGTCTCTATCTGAGACTTGCATAATTTATTCCTAGTGGCCTGAGGTATCAGGTAAATGAGAGTTAAATTATTCATATGTGTTTATGAAAATGTGTTCGAAACAGAAGCTTGCTTTAAAAAAAAAGGTAAAGCTTTCAAAGTTTCATTATGCTTTCCTTTTTTAACAATTTGACATTTAATTGTTTGGCTACAAATTACTCAAATGCTTGTTTGAAATTTGCATATTAGAAAAGCCCTTATTAAAAAAAGAAACACAAATGAAAACACAATGTCCTGATAAATACAGTCTCACAAATATTCTCAGTTGGTTCGGTGTGTACTGTTTGAAAATAGCTGTTGTGTGGTTTTGGATTGTTGTGGTTTTTTTTTTAATTGCAGTCGCATTTGTTCTTAAAAAAACAATTTTGGAAAAGCTAATTTTATTGACTGATTTCTGGTTCTGGGAATATGAATGGGAGTTTTTCTGCTTGCCTTCGTTGAGGCTAGAGCTTCATTCATTGTGAACATACAAACCTATTTGATGCTTTAACTATATTTTCAAGTACAAGTATGTAAATTTCTCAGTGAAGTACAGTTTTCACTTATGATAAATATTTTAAAGCAGTTTGTTTGACCTCTAGTGTTGAGCTGTGAAATAGCACCCAACTGACACAAAAATATCTTGCATTTCAGAAAAACCAGTCTCCCCCAAATCAGGTACATTGAAGAGTCCACCTAAAGGCTTTGATACGTCTGCAATTAACAAAAGCTATTACAATGTGGTGAGTGATCCTTTTTCCTCTATGTGAGCTTTTGTATACAGTAGAAAGTCATTTAACTAAACACTCTTATCTGCACAGAAAATTTGGCAGTCTTGTCAGAGCTGTGGTGCCAAAACTAGATAGGGGTTTTTGTGAATTCTCATCTAAACATGATCATTATTAGCTTAATAGAATATCACACATACTGATTCTTCAGCATGATGCAAAATTATAGTCTAAAGTGAATGAGTAATAGGCATGTCTGTAATATATTATGCTCCTTTTATTTGCTTTTCTAGTTGTTAATTTCCCTTTCTTTCCCCACCCCTCAAATATACAGCCTATAGTCTTTCCCAGTATATATGAAGTAATGAAATTTTGCTGTTTCAAAGTGATTAAGAATATTTTTCTCTTTTTTTGTCTTGAACATGAGATTGAACATGTGGAATGAATTTGTCTCCTTTGTGTTCATGCTTATAAATCAACTTTGGGAGCCTTTCCTTTACAGTGATAGATTGCTTTCACAGCAAAGCAGTATAGACAGTCAGCCTTTAACATGCCCCAAGGAATTCTTAACCTAAATACTCATACTTCTTTAGTAAATGTGTGTAAGAAACATATCCAGGTCTGTATTTAAAGGTGGTGGTGTAACCATTTTGAGGATCCTTTATTTACTAACAATAGATATAAATCGGGAAGCAAAAAGCCTCGTACTGTTTGTTAACCACTGCTCCCTGCTGGTAAAAAATAAAAATGTAAGGTTTCTTTCCTTATTCTTTGAAATAGATGTTATTGTTTTTCATTTTCATTGTCAGGTTTTAGCAGGCATCATAAAGCATCATTTTATGCTTTTGTCTTTTCTGGCATGAATAACACCAGTCACATGGGAGAACAGAGCAGCTTTGCATATAATCCACTAATTACAAACAACAGGGCGACCTCCTGTTCCTCCCCTGGCTTGCCCAGTGCCTCTCTGGGCCATCCTTATCCCATGGGAAAGGGGGGACTGCAGTTGTTTGGCTGTTGCATCCCAACAGCAGCCAGTCACAGTGCAAAGTACCTGTGCAGGCACATTTTCCCTCCAGCCGCTGGAAGGAATGATCTTCCTGTGGCCCATCCAGCAACAGAATGTTGGATAGCTCTTTTTGTTTTTCATTTTATCTCTCTAAGTAATTTTTTTTCCAAGTTGCTGTTGTGTGTAGCAATGATTGTCTTCTATGTTGTTGCTTTCATGGCAAAACCAAGATTTTTTTGGTACAACTGAAGTGAATGCAGCAAAGAGAAGTTTAGTTCCTTCACTAGGCAGAAGGCTGACCTTACTTAAGTTTAAATACTATGTTTAATTTTTAATAAAAATAAATTGTCTGTTCTCTTGAAAACCTTTAGATTTGAGTTGGTTTTGGTTTTGTTGGAATGTTTTTGCTTTTTTTTAAAGGCAGTGTTAAATACATTCCTCATATATATTCTTATATTGTTATTTCCCTGCTCAATCTTAGTATGATAAATAGTAAGAATTGCAGCTGCTTAATTTGGGCTTAACTAAAACTCAGTTTGACTGTGTACAAAATGTGTTGAATCTTGTAGTTGCATAATTTACTTTGTAAGAGTAATACAGGCCACTTTGAGAACTGATAGTGTACATCAGGCAAAATAGTAGGAAGCAAATGTTTGAATGTTTGTAAAACATTAGTTAAGGTGGCTAAGGTATAAAAAGCCATACAATTCTGGAATACCATCTTTGGATTGTGTGCTTTTTATAATTGTTCCTGGGATAACCTATGATAATAATCATGGAGACTCAAGTTACTATATATTTTGACAAACAGCTATAGCTGACTTTTAAAGTAAGACTTCTAGCTATTTGTTAACTGTGGAGGATATAATGGGGTGGGGGGAAATGTCCAGTTCATAACAATATATATAGTGAATTAGAGAACTGGCCCTAGAGTGTTCTTAAATATGTCTCTGGTGGACGGGGTCATTGTTTTCATGTTTTTCCACAATGTGGCAAATACCTTAACTTTTTTTTTTAAGTTCACCATTTTATTCTTTAAATAAAAAGAATGAGAGGATGTGCTGTAGAATGCACTTTGTTTGAAAAAACTACTAAGTGCTTCCTATGGCAATATAACTAAAAAATTGATTTTTATTAAGTATTAAATATGTAATTATTTTTACGTGTAGATAAGACAAACAACAAACTCACTCACTGAAGTGAAAGCAGTTTAACTGAGTTGAGTTCTGTTTTTATAAGTAAGCTGCAGGTATGGGACTTCCCTGTGCCAGAAGTCTTACTATCAGTCTGCACTGGTAACAAAATTGAGCATATACTAAGGCAGAAACCTTTGACAACTGGTAGCTAAAAAAAATGTAGTCCAAAATAAAGAGGTTACAATCTGTGTTATTGGCTCTCTTAACAGCCAGTCATGGTTTGAGGCTGGTACTCTAGGGCTGCTTGCAATTTTTGTGTTGTGGCTGTCTTCCACCATACAGGTAAGGGCCAAGATTCTGTAAACTTCATGGTTGTTAATTGCAGGGTTTTTTAGGGCAGGATTTGTGCAGGTGCAGGCAGTACTTCTGGGGGCATTTGTTGTTCTGAGGACTAAATTGAAGGGTAGTTCAGACTTAATTCAGAGAGTGGTAGAAGATGCTATGATAATCTCTCTGGTAGAAAGGTTGGGACAGGCTAAGGGGAAGGTGCTTAATGTAAAGAGAAGATGGCTTTCACCACTTCCCTCTCTTCATCAGCCCGTTATGAACAAGCTTTTTCTTTTTATGGATTCACAGAGCTGTATCTGAAGTTCATAAGACAAATCACATACCTTTTAGTCTCAGTGTTCTTTATTAGCTGCACCTTGCACTAGGTGTCACTGAAAAGACAGAGCACATTTGGTTTTTCCTTACATTTTGCCTGGCTTGGGAATGCAGGTTAGTAGAGAAGGGGTAGTGCTACAAGGTCTTGTCCTCCATAAAATGGTACAAATCTACAGCAGTGTGTAATATGAACCAGACTTGTGATCAAGCATGAAGCATTTTTTGTATAGAAGTAATTTAGTAGCCTGTTGCTGAAGATGTGGGCGTATTAGTGCAGGTTATTCCTTGGAAACAGAGCGTGCATTACAGAGTTTTATTTTTACTTGGTAATCTCTTGAGAATTTATAACTTTGTTTACAAAATAAAATGCTTATCTCTGCTTACAGGAAATTGCCTTGAGATTAAGTTCTAAAAGCAGGCAAAGAAATGGGCAGCTCTCTCCGTTTATTTTTCATTTAAGTGTTTGAGAAGTGGTGGAAAATAAGGACTCCTTTTGAGGCCATACTTTTGAAGTTGGGTCAAGACTTTGTGTTTACTGAAGTTCATGAAAGTTTTTAAGGACCCTTGAGATATGGCATACTTGGGTGGTGCTTTATATTGCCCCCCTTCAAGGGCCTGTTACAGGGGGTTCATCTCTCAGATTCTTGTGGAAAATTAGGTGTTGATCACCATTTTGCTGAAGTATGTGGTATTTCAGTTGAGCACCATACGACTCCCATAAAACAGGAGTGTTCTCACAGGGTCATGCCCAAGCATAGCTGTGAAATCTGCCTTTTCTCCCTCTGATTCGGAAGGCGATCTGCTTCATGTAGGTCACCTAAAATCAATTTTTGGGTGGTAGTTTTTGCCTTTAGGGAAAATATCTGGGGTTCTGTGTGACCGAGTCGTTAACTGTGCTTGAATTTTCCACGCTGTGCAGTTGACAGAGCCTGTGCTGTCTGAGCTCAGTTGTCTGTGCCTGCTATTCATCCGTGTTAGGGATTGCAAGATCTGCCACTTGAGTGCTGCTCATCTGTGCAAATGTTGTGGTGGAGTTGTGGAAACAAGGTCTTCGAGGTCTTATGGGATCTTGCAGCAGCCAGAACGCCCAGAAAGCGGGAAAGGGAAGAAAGGTGATTATTAGAGCATGAGGGAGAGATGTGGATGTGAGGAGTGTGAGAGTGCTCTGGTGCAAAAACACCGAGTGTCACTGCTGACTGCACACTCCAAGCCTTTAATCCTCAGCTTCTCCGTGGGGTAGGTAAGTCAAGCTGGAAGGATGCAAGAGTTCACAGAACTGATGTTTTAAAAGCTATGTTGGCAAGACTATTGTTTTTAGAAGAGAGTCGAAGTAAAAGAATGTTGTATGCAGAGCAAACTGCACTTGTAGTAAAAAAAACAAACGGGGAAATAGATTTAATTTGTTTTGGGAAGTGTTTAAAACGGCATCTGTCTAAAGTATTCTGTAACCCTGTGAACTCCCAGAATAGCAGCATAAGTTCATCTTAGTGCTCTGTATATGTTTTGTAGCATGTTTATAATTGCTTTTTTTTTCCCTCCTTTAAGCCATTTTCTTCCACTCCCTTATTCTCTGTATTGCAGATAAAACCCTCAAATAAAAATCCAAACCAACACAGGAAAATAAGAATTCTGTACAATGTGAAACTAGTTTTATTTCAAGCTTATCAAGTAGTTTATTACAAAGAATAGACCTACACTGAGAATTTGGTGCAGCCTTTCAAGATCTCTAGCAAATTTGTAGATTTTTTTTTTTTTTTTTTTTTTTTTCTAGTAAGGCTGTTTAGTTTGTCATCAGGACACTGCATTTTTGTCATTGGCTTTCAGTTTCCTATTCCCTGCTACTGGATGTGCAATGACTTTGGGCTTGGAGCTTTTTGTACAAAAAGCTATATTGGAAAACACTGGTCTCGCATTCAGTTTTAAACCTCATGGATCCTGAGTACTGTTATTTCCATGTTAATAGTTCAGTGCTTTAATTTTGTATATGGGTAAGAGAATGTGGAGTTTAATTAGTGCTATGATCAATGGAGATTTTTTTTATTCTTTTTTTTTTTTCTAAGTGCTAAAAGCCCCCCTTCCTTTTAAAAAAGTGTCCATTTTGTATTTTATGGTGTAGTTTCCTTGTTAGTAGCTATAACTTTCCCTGTGATGTTGTTCTGTCATAATGTTTAGCAGAGAATGGAGACATTTTAATCTTCAGTTCAGGATTCAGATTTCCAACAAAAGAATGAACTCAAAACTGGTCTCTCTCTCTCCAAATGAATAGAAGCATTGAAGGAATAAGCAGAATCAATGACACCAATGAAAAGGAACAGTGAATTCTTCATTGACATACTGAACTATTTAAAGTTATTTCATCAGGTTTGCATTTAGGAATGAATGGCTTTTTTTCTTTCCTAAGAGGCTAGTGACTACAACAGTGAATAATGCACTCGATTATGGTCGTTACTATAAATGCTGAAATGAGATATTACTGTAGGCTTGACAAATATGGTATGTAGCAAAATGAGAAAGTTTGTGGTGTGGCTTATGACCAGTTAATAGCAAGATGTTTTCAAAGCTCAGCTGTGTTCCCTGAGTTACATTTAGTTTTCATGGTTGTCTTGCTAAATCATTAACTTTTTGGAGGCAAAAAGCAATCTGTCTGTTAGAAGCACAGTAGAACTTTGTGTGAATACATTGGAGGATATTCTAAAGCAGATTCCCTGGAAATGGCCCCATAAAATGCTTTCTTGTACACATTTTGGGGGTATTCCAGTTGTTTGATTTATATTAATGCAAGAACTAAGTGTGTGCAGTACTTTATAAATTTGTAGCTTAATGTCAGAATCTGTTGTAATTTTCTTATGGTAGTGTATACTGTCACAATCTTGGCTGAATGTTAGGCAGCTGCATTTGAAAAGAATACAAAAATGGTAATCAGATTGCTAAGTAAAGTTCACAATTACTTGATACTTTGCTCTTCTATCTGGAAGGTCTGAATATTAGAGTTCATCTAAGTAAGCAGTCCCTTTGCTGGCAAGATGAGCTGCTGTGTGCTGTAACTGAGACTGAGTGAACAGTTTAAGTTTTTGTTTCTCTTGCAACTTCTAATGTACTTTACTAACCTCAGATCTTTGTTTTGAAGTACATAGGAGGAATAATTACTCCTAGCTTTGGAAGAACATACTGTATAGCTCAATTTTTCCAATTAAGGTTTAAGTGCAGAGAAATTCTTGTTAGCTTACTTTTTTTTTACAATATGACTAAAGAATGGCTCATCAAGTGTATGTGGTGATATTTTTTTCCTGTGAATTTCATAAATGTATAGTATGTAATGTTTTCTTGCTGTTATTTAAATTTTCCTAGTGCTAAGTAGATTTTAGTACATTTTAAAATGTCTATTGATTTGAGCATTTTGAAATCTCTTTAAAAATACCAATTAGCAACTGTTGTTTATTATAGGTGCTACAAAATATATTAGAAACAGAAAATGAATATGCTAAGGAGCTACAAACAATGCTTTCAAACTACCTGCGACCATTACAAGGCAGTGAAAAGTATGTGAGTTTGTTTTGGTGTTTTAAGTTTAAGATATCTTGGGTGTTGGGGAGGGTTTATGTGGTAAAAACTTCAATGTTATTGTGTGTTTTCTTTTGTGGACTGTGATGCAGGGCTTGCTTTTATTCAGTTTTCTTGCTGACTAAGACAGATCCTGGTCCTTGGTCCAAGAACCAGTAAGCATTGTCTTTTAAGATTGTAGCTTTTATTAAAACACAATTAGTCAATAACTGCAAACCTTAACACTTTTTTATTTACCTTGGCTCCAGGTTAAACTCAGCAAATACTTCATACTTGATGGGAAACCTGGAAGAAATAAGTTCTTTCCAGCAAATGCTTGTACAGTCTTTAGAAGAATGCACCAAGTAAGTACTATGCATACCAGATACAGTAAAATTTGAACAAGCAAATATTTTTTTTCATTATTTTGCTTGTTGTGTATATTGGTATTTACAATGCTGTTTGTTTGCTTCTCTCGCTAGAAGGATAGTTGCTACAGCAGTGCAGTAATAAATATTTGGATAATGCATTGGTTGCTTGTGCAGATAGGTATTGTCCCTTGGATGCAATTGCAGAGGTAGGAATTTTGATGTAGTTTGGAGACAACTTATGAATTTCTTTGATGCAATTGCATACCAGTGGGGAAGTGGTTGAGGAATTGATGGGTTTTGTTCTGGAGGCATGAATTTTAGGTCTTAAGAGTATGAGGAGAAGTGAAGGGAACTTTAGGTGTGATGTAGCAGTGGAGGAAGAGGGGAAAAGTTACTGCACGAAGAGTCCTGTGTCTCATATCCCTGTCCTGAGCAAATGGTGGTTGTCAAAATGTGCTGGAAGACACATGTGGAATAGACAGAACAATATCAATAAAATTTAGCCTCAACGGCTGTGCCACACCATGTAGGAAGCATGAAGCACAGAAAGAAGGGGATGAAGACACCTGTCCTCCTGCCATAGGTTAAGTTGAAGTGGTAGCTGAGTATTTTTCAGCCTG
This sequence comes from Heliangelus exortis, assembly GCF_036169615.1. Lineage (NCBI taxonomy): Eukaryota > Metazoa > Chordata > Aves > Apodiformes > Trochilidae > Heliangelus > Heliangelus exortis. The sequence goes on from NC_092422.1 coordinate 57,664,601, forward strand.
TACCTTAGCAGTTTGGGGTGCAAATATGAAGGGGACCATACCCCATGTGAACTGTCCTAACACTTTTATTGTGTTGAAACTAATGAAAGTGTAATATGTTTCTAAGCTCAGTTATGTCCTTTTCCTTGCCTGTGTTTTGGTTTTGTCTGTCCACATGATGAGCTAAGAAGGTAAATTCCTAATCCAAATTTACTTATTTTCTGCCAAGATAGTGATTTGAATTGCTGCTGGGGGCTTAGATGAGTTTTAGTTGGCTTGGGAGTACTTGGCTGTGAGAAGGAAGGAACATTTTGGGTGGAGGAGGAGGTCCCTCTTTCGGCAGGAGTGATTTCTAGATCGTCTCAGTGTGTTGTGTTTAGACCTCTCTTTCTCTGAGCTCTCCATGTGAAGAGGAGACAGTTATGACAAAGTATAAGCTGATCTCCACTAGGCAGTGATGTATGTCTGGATCTGTTGCTGACTTTGGATCAAACGTCCTCCTCCTGTGGGGCTTCTCTTCCTCTCTTCTGCCTCTGGACAACTTAGGCTGGGGAGAATGGAAAGGTGTAGTTCAGGTGACTGCTCAGCAGTGGAATGCAAGTGTTCTTGAAATGACTTCTGTGCTGTGTTTGAGAAAGAAGGATGTTTTTTTCTGACAATACTGACTTCATCAGTTAAGTGTCTAAATCCCTGATAATTACCATATATCCACATACTTTTTTCTTTTCTTGTCACCTCACTTTCTGTTATCTCATTCTGTTGCTACTGTGATTTTTTTTTTCTCTGAATCAGAAGCCAGAGAAGTGAAATACCTTGCCTCAACAGACCATCATCTTTTAACTTTTGATTAAGGTGCTCTTAAAAAAACAAGAATGGCAGAGCATATGCCTTTAAGCAAATATTTAATGCAAGCATTGTTTCAACTTGATATGTAGATTAATGTGATTTCATGGTGTAACTTAAAGCTCAGAAAGCTTATTTAGAATTCCTTCCTTGATGTAAACTCTATTGGAGTACATTCTCACAGTGCCCTTTTCTTCTTCCTAGTAAGTGAAATATTGCTGTGTAATGCATTAGGGACATAATGAGTGCTAGTAGGTGGGCAGAGGAAGTAATGCCTCAGGGTTACTGAACAGTTGCTGCAAATATCTTTTGTTACTTTCTTTTCATAAATGTGCTGGTCATGCCAAGGTGTAGTTTGTTTAATTTTCATCATAGTTTATTGACTTGAACATCCAGCGTCCTCCTGTTTTGAATATAATTCATCATAATTCAAATCATGTAGAAGAATGCTTGCCTTGCTGCCTTGTTTTTTGTCATTTTGCCATGCTTTTTTTGGCCGGTAAACCTGTTCTGTAAACTCAGAGTAGCTTCCAAGCTGAGAATAGATTTATCATTTTATTTTTTTTTTTTTTTTGGCAGAGAGCTCCTAATTCCATCATTCAGGCACTTCATACCGCAGCATCCAACATGGTGTTTTTTCCAACCTGACTTGTCAGAATGACCAGATGCCAATGTCCTGCCAGTTGTAGTGCCACCAGCCTATTTTGACAAATTCCTGTTCTAGAGCATGAGCTTTTAATGATTTTTTTTTTTTTTTAATTCCAAACCCTGTTTAAGCTGGTTTGTCATTTAAGTTTTCTTTTGACAAATCCTGGCAGGCACTTCAGTGACAAACTTTCTGGTCCTTTTCTTCTTTTTGCCTGCACCACTTTTTAAAAATTTTTTATTATTTTTTTAATCCTCATGTTGTTCAACATTGGAGTTGTGTTTTTTTCAGAAGACTTAATACTGTAGTGGGCTTTTTGTGTGTTTTGGGGGAGGGAGTTGTTTGGACATGGCTTGGTTTTAGTTGTGTACCATCTTCCCACCCTGCCTGAACCTGGAAACTCTCCTCTTGTGGTGTTAAAAGTTTGTCCTCTTTGAACTTGTCCAGGTCAGCCTTTGTTGCAGTATCACTGCTGTTTCTGTGGGCTGATCCATCTGTCACAGGCCAGGAAGCACTTTCTGTCTGCCTGCTTGGATCCTGGGCACTGTCAGAGAGATTCAGTTGGGGTTACTTTTACCTTTATGACTGCTTCATTTACCAAGCAAAAGAATCATATGAAATGAGTCTTAACTAATATTGAATTCGAAACTTATGGCTAATCTGCTTCAGAAGCACATTTGGTGGTTTTCTTTCTGTTTTGTTTTTGGGTTTTTTTTGTTTGGGGTTTTTTTTTTTTTTTTTTTTTGACTGATCAGCTTCAAGTGCATTTTGTTCTGATGGATGGGAAACAGCTGTAACCAACAAGGCAGAGAGATGCTGCTGCACTCTTCAGTTGTGAAAGGGCAGATTTCTGACAGCAAAATGGGGCAAGAGTGCTTTGTTCTCTGGTCTCTTGAAGATAGAAGGTGGTCTAGTGCTTTAAGTTCTCTTTCCAGATGTGTGATCTAGTGCCAAAGATGAGTTCTGCCATGGTTCACACAGCTGACGAGTCTCTGGATGAACAAAGTCAGGGTCGATGAGGTGATCTCTGGCCTGGTCAAAATGATCTTTATTGGCAGTACTGTTCTTTGGATTTGATTATCATCTTATTTGCAGCAAGAGATTGAACAGATGTCTTCTGCTCCAAAAAAAGAGTATTCCGTTCACCTGGAAATAGAAGCTGTTGGTCTATGGTTTTACTTCTCAGTAAGGGGAGGGGGACACAATACACAAGCTGGCTGGTGACACCAGCCTACATGGATGGCTTAGGTATAATCTCCTCTGTAGTGAATGGAAGGCATTGTTAGTTTCTCAGTTAGTATCATAGATTTATCTCCCTGCCCCACAGCAGTTATAACTGTTTGGTTTTTTTTTTTCCTCTCTCTCATGTCCCTTGTCTTGCAGCCACAGTAACTGTGTTGTTTTTCTTTATCTTGTTCTGTGCTTGAGTGCAAGTAGATACTTCATGTTCTGGGACAGTGCTGGAATGGAAATTAAAAAAACTAAAACAACAACCAACCCAAAAACACAAAGAAAAGGGAGAGAGGCCAGAATGGGAGAGGGAGATTGCTTAAATGTAATCTGAAACTTAGTGTTTCATGTTTGGATTTGTAGTGCAGATGTAAATTAGGTCTGTTAGAGGTTTATCCCAGTATCTTCCCATGCTTTTGTTTATTGTGAGTATCAAAAGAAATTAAGGCTATCAGCTTTAAGTGGATCTGACCACAGTGTCTTCAGATTGGTTGAAACAAACATGCAGGTGATTAACTGGTGTCTGAGAGGTAAGGAAACCAGACATAGTGAAAGGTACAGTTGTGAAGAGAGCATTAAAAATTAGACTGGTTTATGAATAAATGGAATACTGCCTCCATTTGTGGAAATAGCAGCTCAGAAAATTGGAAAGTGCCCTTCTTATTAACTGTGAAGCCACAGGGGATAACACTTCTGTTTCTTTGGCAACAGCATCCCTTGGAGTCAACGATCAAAATTATCCCTTAATTTTTGCAGACTTTTACTTTTCCTGGCTCTTCTCTGCTGTCAGATTTTGAGACATTCTCCATACTGACCTCCTGCAGATATGGCAAACTTACCATTGACAGCTCCTTCAGGAGGCTGAGAAAGGGGCAGGAAATTCTGCTGTTTGTCTTTCTGTGGGTTGGAGATGGGGAAGAGCAGCAAGGTGTTACCCAGATAATTGAAAGTTTGCATTTGGTGGCAGATCCTGCAGATGTATGTAGGTCTGTGTATACATATATTTCTAGGGATGTGGATTGCTGCATGACACTCTTATGGTAACCACACAGTCAAGTGAAATTTAGGTATATCTGATCTTTTCCTTGCAAAAAGAAAACCTATGATGCTGATCACATTGCTACCTAATTTTCTTTTTAAGTTGCCTGTGTTAATCTGTGTTAAATTTGTTTGGATTTATGTTTCCCCAGCCTTTCCCCCAATATTGCAATGTCCTCTGATGCCAAAACTATAGAAGATTTCTTCAGAAAATGCAGGACATAATTAGATATTCTGTAATGTCTCTCTATGTTGGCTCCCAGTCCAGCTTTAGCCCAGTTCCCATTGGTGGTTTTGATTAGAATCTTTGAGTAAGTGTTGATTGAGCAACAAGGTATTTTCTTTCCTTTCTCAAATTATCCTGTAGTGGGAACCTGTTTGAAGTCTGGAGAAACAGAACTGATAACTATCAGGTGTAACTCCAACAGGAGATATGTTAGATAAATAATTAGATTTAGTTGTATGCTGATGACTGTATCGTGTGTACAATGTCAAACTTTCTCTTTAATTCTGGAAATTAAATTAAAACATTTGTCCTTGGTCTTTCTGTAATGGAAATTGAGCTTTATGTATGTACAAATATAATATCTAATTCCTTTTTAATTAAAGTATCAAGTAATAGAAAAGTATTGGGATGGCAACTAAATTGTAAAATAACTATCCTCATTACTGAACACATTAATTACTTAGGTTACATGATGCAGTGATAGGCTTTAAATTGTATTTTCCAGCAGTTAAAGGAGATTTAATTTGTTGAAAGAGAATTTATTAATTGTCCCTCTAAGAATAGTAGAACACTTGCAACTAATGCATGGATTAGAAAATACATAGACCATGAGTTGCCAGCCTCTCAGAGTCTGTTAATATCTTAATTCAACAAAGAACATAAAGTATAAAGTTGCAATGCATGTGCAGCATGTAAAAAAGAATGTCAGTCTTTCATTCTGCTAAAAGAACAGCAGTCTGAGAAGATGCAGATGTCTGCTTGGTGCTAACAGCCCTTATTCACTCTCCCCCTGGCACTACAGTATGAAAAGGCAATTTAGCCATTTTCATGGGGCTACTTACTGTTTAATGCTGAGTTGTGTGCCTTGAATGTATCTTCAGAGTTTGAGACTTTTGCTGCATCTATTACTTAAAGAATGTATTATTAGCTCATGCTTAAATTTCTCAAAGGCGAGCAGCTGCTAGACAGGAAATGCTGCTTGGAAAGGCTGTAAGAGTAACAGTCCCAAGGTATTCTGGGGAATTCCCCTGTTTTTTCCCTAAATACTTGCAAAAGCAGCCACTCTGTTTTTTCTTTTATTGAAAAGGAAATAAAGGTGCAGACAGTATAGTGTGGGTACTAGCCTTTAGTGTGAGGAACACTGGTAATACAAATGGAGTGTATCTGGCATGATGGACCAACTGGAGATTGAGGTGTCTTTTTCTGTAATTGATGTTGTTAAATAAGGGAGCATGTTTCCTCCCACCTTGTGTTTTAGTTACCTGTACAGTCAGTTTTGTCTTCATAATGGGTAGGTCTTCCAACACTGTACAGAGAGAATGAACAGCTGAAACAGAGAAAGGTTAGCAGGAGAGAGATTTCTTGTTTCGAAATTTGGGTGAGTATTTCTTGGGATCATCATCCTGGATGAACTTTCAATTTTAACTAATATGAGAGAACCCAAGGAGTGAGACAAGAGGACTGTGTTTGAGCAGGATGGGAACATCCCTGTCTGGAGGGGTGGCTGTCCTGGAAATCTGAACAGTTCTTTTCTTCTGGAGTTCACGGGGCCACCTGAGAGCAGTCCTGAGGGAAAGGACTTGGGAGTGCTGGCTGATGACAAGCTCAACATGAGCTGGCAGTGTGCACTTGCAGCCAAGGAAGCCAACTCTCCTGGGCCACACCAAAAGAAGCATGGCCAGCAGGTTGGCAGAAGTGATTTTTCCCCTCTACACTCCCCTTGTGAGACCCTACCTGGAGAGTGGTCCAGTTCTCAAGACCCAAACACAGGAAGGGATGGAGCTGTTGGAATGAGTCCAGAGGAAGGCCATAAAGGCAATTACAGGACTGGAGCATCTCTCCTACTAAGACAGGCTGAGAGAGTTGGGGTTGTTGAGCCTGGAGAAGGCTCTGGGGTGACCTCATGGTGGCCATCCATTGCCTGAAATGGCCAAGAAAGCTGGGGAGGGACTTTCTATGAGGCCTTGTAGCAATAGGAGAAGGGGTAATGGCTTTAAAATGGAAGAGGAGAGATTTAGGTTAGACATTAGGAAAAAAATTCTTCAGTGTGAGGGTGGTTGCCCAGGGAAGTTGTGGAGGTTTTCAGGGTCAGGCTTGTGTTTAACTTGAAAATCCTTTTGAATTTTAAAGGAGGTGAGTGTGCTTATATTTGCGTATTGAGGGTATGCAGCTTCAGGAGATACTAAGAATAAGACTGGAAGGCTTGCATATTTTTTTCCCCCTGATTAAACAGATGCAAAATCAGTCAGACTTTTACTTTCTGCTGATTGTACCAGTTCTAAGCTGGTGCCACGCAGCCAATTTCAGATACTTATACGCAAGATATTTTTTCTTACTGCAATTTGCCATGACAGTTTCTGCTAAAACCTTTTGAAAAGTACACTGTATATTGCTATTATCTATCTTCATATCCTGTTTCCCTGTGTTTATGTGAATAAGCGTGTGTATATTCCTCTGACAAATCTGATCAAAACTGATTAGGTTCACAAAGCGTATGGAAGTATGGAACTAAGCTTTTCTTCTAAAGACTTGCTGATTTGCTGAATTACCTTTTTTTTTTTTTTTTCTTCTTCCCCAAAGTCACTGAGGCTGCTGTTATTTAAGCAGTATTTTATGCTAACAAAATGAACTTCTCTGTACAGAACAGTGGCATTTTCCTTCACTTCTCAGCAAATGTGGTGCTTTTGATGATGAAAGTGTGAGTTACAGAAAGTATTTCTGTACAGATTGTGGCAAAGAAGCACTCTTGCCCTGGTTACAAACCAACATAAGTGCTTTATGGTCCTTAAAAAGCAAGATGAGTGACAATTGTGTAACAACAGCCTGTTACTGCACTGTAAGTGCCTTCTAGCTGTGCTATCAGAGATTAATATGGTACTTAGATCTTAATGAATATTTTAAGCCTATCATTTCTGCTGGTGTACGGTAGATCTAGGGGGGGAATTCTGTTGGTACTCCATCCAGTTTTGCCTAAGTGCTGACAAGCTGCTTTTGAGATTTGAAATGGCATACGTGGGTAGCAAACTGTATGAAAAGGTAGGTGTGTTGTCTGAAAATCAAACACTTAAAGAAGATGCTAATTACCACTAATCCTTGAAAAGGTTTTGCTGAATGACCATCTTGCAGTTAGGTATGATGTGCTGTGGTGGCATAATCAGGCCTGAGAGCTATAGGGCTGAAGCTGTAAAAAAGGAAAAGGTGTTGGTTGCTGGTCAGTAACCATAGAAATCTATCTGTTGTTTTCCTTTTAAAAAACAAAAAACAAGAATAAAACCAAGCACAAACCCAGTATGCCCTGCTTTTCGAGGCTTTAATTTATTTCTCTGTCTGGATTGTTTGACAGTAATTTCATCTTTATTACTCTGGTTTTAGGTTGCCTGAAGCTCAGCAGAGGGTTGGAGGGTGTTTTCTAAACTTGATGCCACAAATGAAAAGCTTATACCTTGCATACTGTGCCAACCATCCATCAGCAGTAAATGTTCTCACAGAGCACAGGTACGTTTACTTTGTAGTCTTTCAAGTCTGATACCAAAAAAATTGCATAATACACAGTTGTGTTGTAAAGCTGTGATGTCTCTTTTGACATGCATTTATTATGATAGAGTTTGATTAAGAAAAAAATAGCATGAGTATATTGACAAAAAAACCTAGGACACAAAGCTGTTCCCTGTGATACGGACCAGCTTGTTGCTTCTGGCAGTGTGCTATCAACTATTTGAAAGAATTTTCTCATGTGAAGAAGCTATACTGGACTCTGAATATGTAAAACAAAGTGGGCTGATTGCCATATTGTTTTTAAAATGTTGATCAAAGCAAGTCTTTGAAATCATGGCATAATTGGTGTGATGACTAGTAGGCTCTTTAGGCACTTGGTGAGTTGTAACTTAGCCCTGTAAAATCCTGTATGTTTTTATGTATTTAGTTATATAATGGCATACCCTTAGCTTTGCTATGGAATATGAAGCAAGTGTGGGCTTTTCAAATTTTCAAAATTAGTATTTCCTGTAAGAAATGGAAGGCTGAGTGTAACATGGTGTAAATTATTCAGCTTTGGGATGAACCTTGAATTTGAACAGAGCATGCTTTAATCACCTTGAGGGAACACTGTTCAGGCCAGAATTTGGTATTAAAGAAGTCGTCTTTTTACAATATTTTTTCCTGTGTATTGTCCTGATGAAGACACATTGCAGCTGTCAGTATGGGGCTATTTATGTCTTCATGTGGTGCAGGAAAGACTCATGACCTTCTTTTGAAAGTTAGACATAGGACAAATTATAGCAGGGTAACTGCTGTTGCTTCCCCCACCCCCACCCCCTTTTTTTTTTTTTTTCTGTCTTGTGGTGGACCAAAGTACACATTTTAAATATTCTTAACCCTTTCTAAACCAAGGGGATCATAACTGAATTGTTTTCTATAGTGGTAGCCTCTTACAAGAACTCATATTTTGTTATAACAGCAACAATATGTAGTATGCTTTTGAAATATGATGAACCATCACCTCCTATAGTAAGATATGTAACTATGTTACAACCCCACTTTGAAAACTCAAGGTGCAAATTCATACTGCAGTTTAGGCAGAAAGGTTTTGAGTTTTCTTTGTCAGAAGCAATGATGAATTAAAATGAAACAGGACACAGTATGTTTAAACTCCCTTAGTGTTGTTGGGTTTTTTTTTCCGCTTTTAGTGTTTTAAAAGGTCCCCTACTGTGGTTTGTTTTTTGTTTTGTTTTCCTTCAAATGGCCTAGTTCTAGCACCACTATCTGTAAATGATAAAATATTCAGGTGATCCACGCCTGTGGGGTTTTAATACATTTATGGCTCTTTTTTGTTTGTGACCTCATGCTTGTTGCATGCAGAGGTCTTGGATTTAATCTATAAATGGAAGATGACAAGTGATAGCAGACTGATCATCCACATTTCTTAAGATTTAGAGATATTTTTATAAGGGATTATCTGAACTTGCAGAAGTGTTGGAAAATAGGGGGTATAGCCATGTCTTAGGAATTATGGTGCAAATGTGAGGAAGGAAAGCTATTTTTATTGCGGATGGAGAGAAGCTTTTCTTCTCTTACGTGTTTCTTCGAATAAAGGTTGTCCTAAGAAAAACCCCTCTTCTGGTCTCTAAATTGAGTCAGCTTGATATTAAGTCTTGGTGGAGTCAGTTTAAGTACCACAGAGCAGTTCAATAATTTGGTTGAGAAATTAGGTTTGAAGTGCTTGTATTGTTCACAAGGGAGATCTCAGGTGGAGGTAGATTCTGAGAAATGGCTTTCTGTTTAATGCTATTGTGTTGCCAGGCATGAATCAACAGAAATGAATTCCTTTTTTTTTTTAATTTCCCCTATTTTCTTATTCTAAGCCCCTCATTTTTGTTCAACATCGTTGTTATAGTTAGCGAGTGGCTTGACTAAAAATTCTGCTTGTATCAGCTGCCATGAAATAATAAGAAGGTGGCTATAAGCAGTTCTGAAACTTGTCCTCTCAGAGTGCCAGAAAACTTGTAATGACATTGACATTGTTTTAAAGGTAGGGGAAAAAGACTATTCTGCTGAGGATGACAAACTGAAGGCATGAAGAAAGAGAAAATACTCAAAACTATCTCTGTCTATTTAGTTGAGATGTTTTCATTGTGTAAAAGCATGCCTGGTAAACCTTAATGTAGAAATTATGGTGAGGTTTCAGGATAATCATGAGTGTAATAATAATGAAACAGTTGCAGTGCATTGCATACTAGATTAATAGTGAACTGGTATTTTTCAGAGATGTCAAGGACTTTAAAGAAACAGTGATTTGTTGGATGTTTTTGCAGTACAGTATTTGCAAAGGGTCCAAAAGCATAATATGTATTTTAATACCAACAAAAATATGGCAGATATATGTTTGAATTATTGGATTTCACTATCATGTTTGTAACAGCTGTGCTACTCAGTAGCATTTTAAAAAGAGGAAAAAGTAACAGTCAGGAGTGGTTTGATTTGGAACTTAAATTCTTACTGTCTCCAGCAGATGATTTCTTGCCATGAGCATTGCTCTTCATAAACTGAACAACTGTTTGAAGTCAGGTTCTTATATAACAAAATCAGTATTTTCTGAGTTCATTAAGTTGAGAACCATGCCAACAAAAAAGAAACAAAAATATTTCCTAGGCAATTGCTCTAGGTGAAACTCAGGTGTTGTTTTTTTTTTTTTCCATCTCTAAAACATACTAATTTTATTACTGTGTTTGTATTGTCACTGTCATAAAACCAACTTAATAATAGTTTTGAAGCATTAACTATTGTTTCTTTAATCAGTTGGAACACTGTAACATAAAAATTGTAAATAAAACTAATTTTCTGAAGCATCAGGTGTGTTCTTCAAGCAGTGTTGTAAGACCTGTTAAAATGTCATTGACACCTGCTGAAGACTCTGCGTGTGTGCATATGTATAGATAAAACCTATTGATAAATTCTACTCAAAATCTCTTTCAATAGCATTTTTTGCAGTCAGTATTAATAGCAGCACTTGGGATGAGACTGGAGGTTTAAATGGAGCATTCAGTTGGAACGTGAAGTTTTTTGGAGTTTTTTAATGCCATTCAGTATGAATGCTAGCCTGTGTTTCCTCTTTCTTAGCTTTGTCATTTACTTTCTTGATCATATATATGTAGCAGCATCATGGGTGCTTTTTTTTGATAAGTACAAAATCAGGGAGTGTGTGCATGTGTGAGTTCATATACATGCATGTTTATATAAATACACAGTAGTGAGTGAAGGGTTTCTGAGGCTGTATTTGCCTCTGCTGTTGACAACAACAAAAAATTTTGTTGCATTTGGGAAGAGATGCTCTTTTTGGTTCCAGTTGTGGCAGTTTTAAATTTTATTCCAGTGTTAAAGTTGGTACTGGTTTCTCCAGTTTCATACAGTCTTCACATTTGGTAACTACTTTTTGTCTCAGGAAGTGTTTCAGAATCATTGCACAGTTTTTTGAGAATGAAAATTGTCTGTTAAATGAATCAAGATTTATTGATAATTAAGTAATTCTTTTTGTATGAGTTTTTAATATCCCATATTTTTTCCTGAGAATTTCAGTTCAAGTCCAAGGGTAGGTGTTACCAGAGAAATTTACTAGCTGATGGAGCAGGACTGCCTTGAGGGCTTAGTTTGTAGTCCAAGTAGCACTGATTGCTGTGTGTGTTCTGATCACAGACATATGCTTGCCTTCCAGTAAGAGAAGAAGCAGGCAGAGCAACCTAAGGAATGAGAGAATTAATTTTCCTGAAATAAAATAAAAAACCTAGTGGGATACAAAGGAGACAAATAGGTAATTGCAGTGTCTCAGGAAGAAGAGATGTTACTTAACTTGGAGAGATCTCATACCACAAGGTTCAGTGCAAGGAGAAACTCCAGCAAGGAAAGAGACGAGGCAGAAGGCAAGACTGGGAGTTTCTGAAATGTGTCCAAAATGACAGATATTTGAGCATAGGGCTCACTGAAGAGTGGATAACATAATGAAAAAAAGTCCAACAGGCTCCACTGATCAGTGGACGTAAAACTCTGTAGAAATATGGAGGGTACAGACCCAATGAAGTTAGCATTAAGTATGTAATTATTGGGGAGTTGTGTGTCTTTAAGCTTTTTTACTTTGTTTAAGCACTGCCATGTTTATTTTAAAATAAAATGGAAGAAAAATGTTTCCAAAAGATTTAATTTTATGAAAAGGCAGCCAAATATGCCATATACACCTGTTTTTTTTTGTTTGTTTGTTTGTTTTTTTTTTTAATGTTGCAAATTGGCAAGTGTTGCCAGTTCTCAGCTGGAAGAACACTGCTCACAAATCTTTGCTTGTTGAAACATTAATTTTGCTAGATTCTTCTGTTCTCTCAGATAACATGTCCCAGGCATATTCTACCCTTGCATCACAGACCTAGCAGTCTGGATAAAAATCTGTGGAGCTGAAACATCAGAATTACTCTGAGTAACTGGAGCATGGAAAGCAGATCAGCTTGAGTCAGAAAACGCTTTGTGCCTCCCCCACTTTGGTGCATCCCTGAGCCTGCAAGTGTGCAGGCTGATGTCATACTCCAAGCAACAGTCCCCGGGGAGAGGAGCTTGACTGGGAAGTTTAGCACTAGGAAATTAAAAGCTGCAGTTGAGGGGTTGCTGAGCCACAACGCTCTCAAAATGCGGTGCCTGTGTGCAGTCCTCAGACCCCTCAGCAGTGATAGCTCCTGCTCCATCTATTACAAACAGAGACCCGCTTCAGAAGTGTAAGTTGTGATTTTAAACGTAAATGTTTTAGTTCCTGGACATGCTTTCCTTCAGTTTAAATGCCTTTTTTTTTTTTTTTTTTCCCCTTTTGTTACTGTAGACACATCTGAACTCTTTCCTCTCCCCAGTTCTGATTTGAAGCTTCTCAGGAAGCTGTACTAAGAAAGATTTGAATATATTTAATAGGGCTTTCAGACATGTTTCATGGTGACCTTTAAAAATCTCAAGCTGTGAACACTAGTCTGGAATGGGGTGAATGCTCAAGATTTCAGGATAAATGAAATGCAGGACTTTTGTATGCTTCTCTGCTTTTTATTCTATAAAATGATGCAAGCGGTGAATTAAAATCTCAGCTGTCTCTTTCTGAAAAGCTCCATATTTAGGTAATTGTGACTACCTTGGCAGTTTCACTGTGCAAAAGTTTTTCCCATTCAGTTAAATGATACCTTTTTATAAAACGTGTTGCTTAACTGTGGGACAGAGTTTTATGTAGCATACACTGACGAGGAGAGTGTGGTACTTGCAGGCATCAATTGAAATTGTGACATGAAAGAGCCATTGTCTTTGGAAAAGCAGCTGCACTCTTAAGCTAACAACACTGAATTTTAAGCTGCTATTAATTAAAAAGTAGTCCTGAACAGCTGTCATATTCGAACAGTGTTTTAAGCCACCTGTATTTAATTGAAAGCAAACCTTTCCATTATATTTTGTATCGTATTTGTCCTTTGTGAATAAATGAAGGACACGCACTTTAAGCTTTATAAAGTGATGTCCATTTTGCCAGATATTTTATGTCCATCAAACTACAGAGGTAGCAGGTTGGTATAGCATGAGCAGACTGCTAACAGGGAAGTGCTCAGGCAAAACTCTCCTATTGTCCTGTTTTATTTAAGTGGGTGGGTGCCTGTGTTCATACTAAGAGTTTGAAAAAGCTGGCATGTCAAAACTTGTCCGAGGGAAGCACAGAAGCCTATGAAAGAAAACATTGTCCTCTCGGGAATGTCTGGAAGGAAACTAAGTCGTTCAGTTTTAATTACACCTATTAACACTGCTTGTTGTAAAAGGCTTCTTGATGATGCCATTGCTAAGCTTGTTTTTCAGGACTTCGTGTACATTTCAAGTGAACTGAGGTTTAAACTTGCTCTGTAGGTTCCTATAGTGTGATTAAGTAAAAAGGAAATGATAACCCCACAAGTATCTTCTGGCCTGAAAACTGCTGCAACATTGCATAACTACCTAGTGTGTGTAGTTGAACTGCTGAGCAGACAGTAAAAACAAGATAATACCAGGTTTTTATTTCATGTTTCCAAGTAGTCAATGTTAATGCAGGCTACACTGAGGTTTTTTTGTCTTTTCTGGCACATCTGTTTGATAATGCTGAAGTCAGGAAGAAATAGAACAGTGATAATGAAAATTAGAAACGTGCATGTGGGTGAAATGGCAACCAGTGTTCCTCCTACTGTGGAGGCATTAAAAAAAAAAAAAAAAAGAAAAAAGGAAAGAAAGCATTGTCTTAATGAGTAGCTCAGCAAATACCATTTATATAATGCATTTGTCTGCACCCAGCAGCACAGATATGGCCAAAGTGATTAGGAATAAAGACTTTTGCATTTTTATAATCTAAAAGCAAAAGTCGGCGCTGTTAAGAGCAAAGTTGAGTGGCCTTTGGTGTATGTGATAGTCACGTACTGTCGAGTGTACTGGTGGTATGTTGGGGAGAAAAGAGAAGCTGGGTAGCTGTGTGTCTGGGTTGTGCTGCTTGAAATGGGGAAGAAGAGCAGATAATGTGTAAAGGAAGTAGTTGATAAAGTTAGTCAGCAGGGGCTGTGCATCTGGCTGAAGCAAACAAAATGCGAAGAATGAGTTTAAATGTTTACTTGAAAATACATATGGAGTACCATAGGTACTCTAACTGACCCCCATGTGGGGAGGGGTGCTTAGAGTCAGTGAATTGATGGAGGAAACAAAGAAAAATATCAGTACGGTACATGTGGTCAGTGTCATATACACAATGAGCTGAAATTTAAAACCACTGAGTACCTTGAGGCAGATGCACTTTTGCAGGTGAGCTTTGATAAAACTTTCTGTGGAAGCTGGGAACTGTGGTCTCATTTGTCCTTCCCATCACTTTGCTGGAAGCAGGTGCTTCTCTTTAGCTGAGTCAGGAGAGGAGGATGTGCCACTACACCTTAGCCATGCAGCTTAGTGTTCCAGTGAATTAGCCTGAACCCTTAGTGAGCAGGTAGCTGGTAACACTGTAAAACCAAAACATAACCAAAATTGAAAATCTTTACAACTGATTCTGTTGACATGCTAAAGTTCTGAAGTTGTGTAGTTTTAAAAAAAATTTATTTTATACTGAGAGAGGTCTGTGACTTGAGAAAGCATAAGGCAAAGTAGGTCTTCAGGTTCTGTGTATTCAGAGTTGGCCAGCTTCTTAATTCTAAATTTAAATTAGAGGTACTCAGCTTTATCTGTGTTGTGTTGTTATAATTTTTCATGCAAGGTATTGTAGAAGGTTTTTCAGTGGTTTTTAATTTTGGGTCAAATCTGATCATGTCACAAGCTGATTTTTTAGAACGTCTGGAGTTGCTGATGTTCCAGCAACTTGAAAGGGATGTAGCAAGGTTACCTCACCTTTCTCTTTGCGTCTATAAAATGCAAAGCAGGTACAAGAAATTCTCTCACCCACTTTCTTGACTCTGCAGTTGAGTACAGCAGATACTGCACAAATAGATGCACTGAAGAGTGCCTGGGGCTGGTCAAAAAGGAGGTAAAGTGCTCTAAGAAGGTTATGTGAGACCTGACAATTCGGAAACTGGGCTGGATGTATTCAAGCTAGGTAGTGTAGGTAAATAGCAATTTAACTAATCTGAAGACAGGTAAAGATTAGGGTATATTCTGTGGAGAAGTACTGTCCTTCTGTGGACTTCAGGAAACTTGAGCAGCCAGGAGAGAGATCTGGGTAAAGCACTTAGTCTGGGATGTGAAGGTCATGATCCGAGTTGTTGTTCTGCTCTCTTCATCCCTTTCAACAAGTGACTTTAATAAGCAATGTTCCGTGTGTTCTGAAATGGGGAGAAGTGTGTGTGCCTTGGAGGGGACTTCTGTTTTGTCTTAATCTCTACTGATTGTATACAGAATAACTCACTGATAATTGAGCATGTGTGGTTTGTTCCTAGGGTAATTGAGCAGGTTAAAAATTGCTTTCATTTCTGCATGGTAACAATATGCCTTGGAGGTCCTTGCCCTTCCCTTTTTCTTGATGTGGTCATAATGTACAAATGTTTCTCCTTTATCACTGTTTGGTGTGTGACACGCTGTTTTACACTTAAAGTACTGATTCTCATAGCTGGTTAAGGCTTCCTTTTGAGACTATTCCAGTAAGCAAGGAGGGGAAAATATTTTTAAGTTGCAACTTACAGAAGGGTAATTCTATCAATCAGAAGAAAGTAAGGACTTTCAGTGTATCTTAGAGTATAATTTATTCAACTGTCACATGAGAATAGTGTTCTTTGTGTGTTTTGTTTTTTTTTTTTTTGAAAACTAGTGAATTACTAAAACAGGGGCTCAAAATATGAGCAACTTCATCTGCAAATATTTAGAATGACACAGCTTGAATGCAAGATACTACCTTTTTAATAACCAGCTTTCTGAATTTTGATTGTCTTCCCTTGTTCTTCTGCAACTTGTATTTTTTGAAGGCTGGAAATACGTGTAGGTGCTGCCATACCTTCATGTCCCCACAGAAGGGGGTTCATTTTGTTCCTTGTCATTTGGATGCTAGAAAAACTTGTCCTTCACATAGTCCTCTGAAACCTCTGTTTTATAAGGAAGCAGAAGATGAAGCTATTTTAAGTTTCTGTGATAGCAAAGTGAGCTGAAATTCCCAGGGTACACTGTTTTTTTAGCAGGGTTAATGTAAAAAGGTGAGGGGCTGGACCAATTCTTGGAAATGATTCAAATGAAAAGCCACCTGGAGAGGGGAAGTAGGAGTTCATGATATTTGGAGGGCATGGATTTCTTGCAGCAGCTTTACTGTCAAAATAATCATGTTTATTAAGTACATCTTCAGTGAAACCCTCACATATTTGAGAAGATTATCAGTAGTTCTGCAGTCTACCATTGATATGGCTGCTGGTCAGTTGGTCATTTTGCACTTTGTGCGTCTTGGATGTGCAAGATGAGGTCATTAAACATGTAAGTGTGGGAGGAAAGGGCTCTGAAACATTTTGTGCCTTTCCATTAGGGCCTGACACCTTAAAAATATTGGTGCTTCATTAAATATGAAGTCATCGACTCATTCATGCTTGTGTATTACTGTGTAAAGAACCTCTAAGGTCAGATGTCATCTTATTGGAATAAAGAGCTGAGTAATAAAAACAGTGTAAATGGCTTTATTCTGTTATCATTGCTTTTGATGTGTTAGCATTTAGGAGCTGTCTCTGAGCATCAGTTGCCTAGAACAGTGGGATGGAACCTATCTGTGTTATTCCCTGAGTGGACCTTGTATCTGAAAATATCTTCCTGTTTTTTATATAATTTAGAAACTGATTGCAACACTTCAGTTGTACTTCAATTATGTTTTCTTTTATTTGACCTTTCGTTTTATTGGCAGAATTCATTGCAGATGAAAGACTGCAGTGTAGAATCCACTGTAATTTTAATTTTTATGGTAATTAAGTATTAATTTGCTTAAATATCTTGTGTACACAGTGAGGAACTAGGAGAATTCATGGAGGTGAAAGGTGCCAACAGCCCTGGGATCCTTGTACTGACCACGGGCCTCAGCAAACCTTTTATGCGTCTGGATAAATACCCCACGTTACTCAAAGAACTTGAAAGGCACATGGAGGTATATCTTATCAGCATTTATGTTCCAGCTTAATGATGATTTGACAACAATTATTTTAAAGGTACATGTCAAACATGATGGGACCCAAAATTGCATTTGTTTGCTCTCCTGTGAGCCTTCTAAAAGATGGGCTGCAATGGTGTAAAACTTAGTGCAGTGAGACTTCCTGTAAAAGCAAAATGTGTGAAGTAAAACTAGCTAGAGAAGCTGCTCTTCACTACTAGAACAGTTTTGCAGGGGCTTTGGTTGACATCACGTTGAATGTGTCTCCTGCATACTACTTCAGGCTGCTTCATCTTATAGAAGGAGTGCCTTTAGGACCTCAGCATGTCAAACATGTCACCAAGGTAGTCCCTTTGACTTCTACTGAACACTGCCCAAAAATTCTTTCCAGTATGAGAATGTGATTGAGGAGCTACTGTTTCCATCGTTGCATTTTATAGGTTAGATTTTTGGACTGTGAAGAAGGGAGAGAAGTAGAAAGCATATAGATCTTTGTCTTTTCATACACTTGGGTTTGTCAGGCAGCAGCAATGGAGTACTAGTCTGCAAGGAATCTAGTTTGTGATAAAGCTCATATGCAAAACAAAACTCTTTAAAATCAACACTTTCCTATTAGGATTTCAGAATCTCTTGTCCACTAGGTCTTGTAAAACTTCCTTAGCTCTATTTTAAGCATAAATAGGGGTGGTATAAGTGACTTTTCATTTTCACTGCAAGCCACCAGTGTTTGATATAAGAACAGGAAGTCTGTGAAAAGACAGCAGATAGGTCTACAATTTGTGTTTTACAGAATTAGTTATTTGTTTATAGCTAAGCCTCTCAAAATTTTTAATTAATTTTCCTAGAACTAAAGTGCTTATTGTATGTTTTCTCTGCTTTTAGGATTATCATCCAGATCGTCCAGATATTCAGAAATCCATGACTGCCTTCAAAAATCTTTCTGTAAGAATGATAAAAAAATATATTTTGAGTTGAATGTTTTTTACCTTCATCCCCCTCTATTGCTTTATAAAACCCTGAAGCTTTTTTGTAAGTGTATTAGAGATTTTTGAGAGTCTGGATAATGGGTGCTGTTTCTGAGCAGAGCTAAAGTTGGGAGTTTGCTGGGGAATCATAACAAACATTCTGTTGATGAAAGAGCCACACAAGCATTCTGCATCTTTTTGGTCTGCCCTCTCATTTGTGTTTTGTCTGCCTTTCTGCTAGTGCTAGCATAACTACTATACTGAAGAAAGGCTTCATTACAGCGACTGAGTTTATCTCCTGAAGTTTTTCCAAAGTGCATTCCTTCTAATGGTATGGTCTTAAAGTTGCAGGAGAAAAATGAAGGGGAAATTACTAATGAAATTCAGAAAATAGGAAATTTCTAGTAATAGTTGGAATAGGAAGTCTAACTTCAACAGATGAGCTATCTGTTACTATCTTTCAAGAAAAAAGCTAGCTGCAATAAATGTATATGTAATGCAATACTAGTTTCATTAAGCCTGGGATATGTTTTTTGTTTGTTTTGTAGGGTGTTTTTTTTGGTGGTTTTTTTTTTTTTTTTTTTTTTTGCTTGCTTGCTTGTTTATTTGTTTCCTTTTATGAGTATGTGCTGGTGGTAATATTGCATTTTTAAAGCAGAAATTGAGTATTTGTGCTCACAAGAGTTTTGGGAATCCTGTTGGGATTAAACAAGCAATAGGAAACAATTCTTGTTGAGAAAAATTAAAAAATTAAAAGGAGGGCAGCTAGTAGAGCAGGTTGGTACTATTTAATTAGCACAGGAGCACAAGGTTGTACACGCTTAAAACTCACCCAGTTGGCATGGCTCTTTCTGCTACGGAAGGTTGTGTATTCATGACAGAAATCTGTTGTTCTTGTCTGTTGAACCTAATAATTTTTGGTTTGAAGTACAAAAATTTAAATTAAAAACAGAATTATGACTGTAATGGTATTTGGAATGCACTTTATTGTATTGACACAAAAAGCAATATTGGAGTTAACAAAACTAGTCATAAGAAATACTGGTAATAGTTATCTAAATGAAAATCCTTCAAGTTATGGGCTGTCTTCCATGTACTGCAAGCACAACAGTAAATACAGCTGTACTGATACTTCTACCCTTAACCTGTTCCAAAATGACAGAGTTGATAGAGATGGTGTTTTTCCCTCTTTTTGTTAGGCACAATGTCAAGAAGTACGGAAACGGAAAGAACTTGAATTACAAATACTGACTGAAGCTATCCGTTGTTGGGAGGGAGAGGATATTAAAACACTTGGCAGTGTGATTTACATGTCCCAGGTCATGATTCAGTGTGCTGGGAGTGAGGTAATGTCCTCATCTTTACTATAGGTCTTTGTTTTCATTTGGACTGAAATTAATTACAATAATTATGCAGCAGGAGTACAAAGAATGCTTCAGAGATACTGATCTAGACTAACATCTTTCACTACTGATTGAAGGTTTTTATTACAAAACATGAAATTAATTTCCTTGAAGATGGGTGGTCTCATCTGTAAAATTTACCGAAATGTAACTGAATAAAGCAGTTATAATGATCTTGCAGGACTGTTTTCAAAGTGCATAATGAAACTGGATTTTCCATGCGTAGTTACATTTTGCATAGCAGTTATGGCATGTTTTGAACAACAAAAGTGTTCAAATTTTTATATTATAAGGTGTCTAAGGCATGCTTTTTCCTAACTATTTTGGTCGTATTGCTCAAGTAATAAATTTTGAAATGCAAGCTTAAGAATCAAGTGGTTTTGGAGAAACAGAATAAGACGAGACAGTAAAAAGTGAAAGGTGACAGTGTAAAAGGTGGGGTGATGTTTTTGTGCATTTGTGGGGGGGGGTTTTCTTGGAAGAGAACAAACATACAAAACACAAAAAGAAAAGTTTTTCCTATGTGAAATAATATTGAAGAAATCTTAAAAGCACGTGCATACAGAAATGAAATATTATAAAATTTACTGGCATATTTTTACTTGGTAGGGACTTTTGAATTGCATCTTCAGTCAGTCAGTTTACTCCCTTAAAACTAACATTTTTGTTAGTTTTATATGAGGAAAGAGAAAAGTGTTCATGCAAGGGAATATTTCAGAATTCACCACCTGATATTTTTCTCTCAGGTATTTTCTTAGGTGTTGAAATAAATAATTAAAAAAATTAGTAGAGCTGATAGTGCATCTTCTACATTCATATCTCTTCTTGTAGTCTAAAAAAACAATACATCACCCCACCCTTCACTTTCATCTTTAGCTAAAATATCAAACATAGTGAATTTCTAGAATTTTCTGCATAGTGCTACAGTTTTTTTACTAGATATAGAACAGCTTCGTTTGTACAAAAGGAATAGGGTTTTGTTTTCTTTTTTAAAAATAGTATCAACGCTTAAAAAGACTTACTGAAATGCATTAAAACTTGGTAAGAATTTGTATTTGCAAAGATGCTTCAGATGGAGATGGTGGTTTTGATAATGGAGATACTTGTTTTTTCATACAAATAGAAACATTACACTGCAATGCTTCTGTCTTTCATTGTTTACAGCAGTAGATTAAGAATATACCTTCTCCTCCTTCCATAAAAATAAACTCAAAACAAAGAAAGGACAATTCCATAAGTGAAAGCAGCAAATTAAAACCAGAACAAATTAGTGGTTTTGGTTTGAATATAAGCATTAGTACCTTTTTAAACTTTTTTTTATATATATACTTAGGGGTGTAATCCAACATCATGCAAAAATCTGATTTCTCCACTTTGAGACCACTGTCTTGACATTAATGGTAAAAGTATCCTGCTAAATTATGTAAAGAAATATAACCAATGTGTGATTTTTGGTTTTGCAGCAATCAGCATAACAGTTATTACCCTATTAAACAAGGTTGGTATTTCATCCAGCCTGTAATTTTCTATTTTTAAATATTAGACTGTAGGAAGAAGTATAGACGTGTTACCAAGCACTTTTCAAATAAAAAATCAAATAATTCTGACCTTTTCTTTTCCTTTTAAAATTCTGTGGAGTTAATTTTCCCACAACCAAGTATTTATGGAGCAATTATAGAATTCTAACATGATTGTAGTTCTTAATAATGTAAAACAGAAAAAGGGGGAATGTGGCTTGTGATGTTGCATTTACTTTTTCTTTTTTCTTGTTTCTTTTTTTTTTTTTTTTAATAAGGAAAAGAATGAAAGGTATCTTCTTCTCTTCCCTAACATTTTGCTAATGTTGTCTGCCAGCCCAAGAATGAGTGGGTTTATCTATCAGGTAAAGTAATACACATACATATGTATGTAAATGTGTTGGGGGGGTGGCTCTTTTCTAAATGTTATTCCATGGAAAACTTGCAAGGGTTATTAAACTTAGGCATTTATAAAGATAAAAGGTCATTCCTACCTCTAAGAATAGGGATTGGTCATCTCTTGTAAAATTCTGGACTACAAGTCTGGTATCTAATGAGAAGGGAGTATTGGTAACTTTTTAGCTCTACATAGGAAAACAATGCTGCTGTTGTTTAGGTTTATTAGTGGCTTTCCAACTACTGCTCAAGTCTTATAATTACTATACAGAGCACTTTTGAAATTAATCTTCTAGTTTTCCCTCTTTACTGATATCTGAGTCACAGTGTAGATGTAGTCTCAGGACTTGGGCTGGGCTCCCTCTGGATGAAGCTGAACTGGAAGGCATCCCCAAAACTGCTCCAGCTGCTGGAGGATATGAAGTACAGTGATCAGCATTCAGCCCATGGCCTCAGCATAGAGTTGGCCCAGGAAAACATCACCTGAAATGAATACTGTGTGGCCTTCATGTTTTTAGCATCAGGTGTCTCACTTTACAAATAGACTGCTTGCTGCTGGTATTCATGGTCTTTGAGGTCTCTAGCAAGTTTCCCAGCAGAATACTTCCTGCTTGTTTCCCACTGCAGAAATAGAATGGCTTTGCTATAGTGGAGGAAGGTCAGTGTCAGTTGTGTTGGCTCCCTTGTAGATCTAGGACACATTCTGCAGTACTTGCATTTTGCATGTGTAGTTCCACAGACACCTGAGATGTGAAGTTAAAACAAATGCATAGTCCATGAGTTTCTGAAATCTTTATGGATGTTCCTCAAGTATTGTTATGTGGTTTCCAGACATAACAGTAGAACACCAGAAGTTCTAAAAGGAGCCTGAGAACTTTCACCTACTGGAAGTACTTCTGTAAATCAGACTCAAGAGCAGTTTGTTCCTTTCTTCTGAGCCCTGAGTTGACTTCTGTGAAGGAATGCTGAAACATAAGCATTCAGGCTTTCTGTATGTCATATTCTTGGACTTGATAATCTTCAAGATCTTTTCTAAGCAAAACGATTCTGTGGCTTTGTGGTCAACTGCATCTAGTCACAGACTTATTTAAGAGCAATTAAAATCCAAGATCAATATATTGAGTCAAATCTTACCTGCCATGGATTTGTCTGTGTTGCGTTAGATAGTTCAAACACAAAAAGGTTCTCCTGGCTCTGTGGTGCTTTTCAGAAGTTTTGGCCAGTCCTTTATCCCAGCAGAGATAGAAAAGAGATACTAGAAAAGGCAGGTGGGCTCTGTATTTCAGGTGGCACATCCAGTGTTCTTAATGAAGGAAGATTCTTGTGTGCTGGTTACAAAGGCAACTGACTAGAAATTTAGTGTGTTTATAGACAAACAATATGAAAATAAACAGTGAATCTGTCATGTTTAATTTTGCTATCTTTTTTTTAAACTACGTTTCTCCTTCCTGTGTTCTACTGTGTTCCCCAGTTGCACAGCACTGTCCAATACATAAGCAATTTCCTGTGCATTTGTCTTCAGCTTCTGCTCAGTATGGCCACAGCCCTTTCTTGGTGGTTGCCATACAACCCTCTGTTGAATGCAAAATTTTCTTATAACCTTTCACATGATTTTCCAGAGAGCTTCTCAAATACTAATGTCTGCATCAAACAAGTCAAAATTACTTCATCACTGTGTCTGTCTGGAATGCATAGTGTGGGCTGCCTGGACTTTTCTTCTAAGATTTTTATCTCAGAACAAGGTTTGATATGGGCAGAAAATTATGCCACTGAAGTCAGTATCCTACACTACGCCCTGTATTTCAGAATATTCCACTTACTGGCAGGGTTCAGATGTTCTGGTTGCAAGTGCTGCTACCTGGCACATGAACTAGTTGGGAGAACTTCCAGCAGTGGTAAACTGAAGTAACGAGGCACTTAAACCATACTTTACAGGATGGCATCACAGTTTTGTTGGTAAAAAGGAAATCTAAATAATTAATGAGTTCAGTTCCATTTTCTCTGTGTTTTGCTTAGTAATTTTCTCTTTGTTTCAGTGATCCTTGTTCTCTGACACCAATCTTTGCATATTTCCTCTTCAGTTATGTCAGGAGTTCTTGCACCTCTTTGTCTTTGTGGTTCTGTGCTGTGTTGTTCATGAACCAGCAAACATGGGAAAAGAGGGAATTTTAGGCTGCATTGTAGTGTGTGATACCACCATGTTCCCTTCAGTAGAGAAGCTGTTGCTGCTGCACAAAACATCTTCCTTTCACTTTGGCATCTTGGGCTTGAGCATGCTCTGTGCATACAGAAAATCAAGTGATTTTTAGTTTCCAAGCTTCTAAGAAGCTTTTGTCCGTTCTGCAGTCACTAGGAAAGAAAGAAAAAAAGGAAAAAGAAAAAAAGTTTTGGGTTTTTTCCCCCTCCATTGGAGCCAAAATTCCACAGTACATAGTATTTGCACTTTTGCCAGCATGTGCTGAATAGTGTTTCTGTGCAGGAGAATACAGGATGTGTCTTAAAGAACTTTATTAAAAGTTCTTTTTCTAGTAATCCCTTTCATCCTGATGATATTCAGCCTTATTGGTCCTTCTGTATTTCTACAGGGTCAAAACATTATCTTAAACTGACTTTTTTTTCCCTTTCCCCAATTTGGGTGGGCTTAAAATGAGAGGTTGTCTTTGTACAGTTAATATAATCTTCTGAAACTTTGCAGATATTAGGGTGTTCTTACTGCTTCTGTTTTCTTTTCCCAAATATTTCTGGGAGTGAATTTAGTAGCAGGATTATTAGACATAAATCTTCAGTAAATTATTTATAGGTTTGTTTAGTGAAATCCTTCTTTCTAGATCTATATGTGCCATGAACCTTATTTTGAGAGCTGCTCAGTTTGGAAACAAAAAAATGTGCTTAAAGATAATTGCCTCTCATCCTGTAATATGGGTGACCTGGAAGGTCATTGTTCCAGAAAGCTGAAGCTGCACTGAGTGTCAGCATTACAGTTGTATGGATTCCATAGCCTGCATAGGTATCACATAGACACATTGAAATCACAGGTGTCATTTGCAGATTGTTGCCATATTAAAAACTTCATGTTGTGTTTGTGTAGATATTAAAATGTTTTTAAACCCATCTGTGTGTGTGTGTGTTTGCCAATTTGCTGTGTATGTCTTTATTCAGAACTTTAAATGTATATATTCTTCACTTGGTAATGTTTTGTGTGTTTTTGATTTAACTTGGGTGTTGCTGTTTTTTGTTTTGGCCTTTTTTTTTTTTTAGGGAAAGCTGCCAACGACAGGAATGACCATCACAAAACTAGAGGACAGTGAAAACCATAAAAATGCATTTGAAATATCAGGTATTAACAGTAAATATTTTCATTTGCTACGTACTGTGAGATGTGCTATTTCTGGCATCAAATGTTCTGTCTGAGGGAAAAAATCCTTCAGTGTGAGGGTCACCAAGCACTGGCACAGCTTGCTTGGAGAGATCCATTCTGTGTTGATATGCAAAAGCTGTTTGGCCACGGTCCTGAGCAACAGAGTCTGACTGTCTGTACTTGAGCAGAGTGATGCATGACCTACAGAAGTCCCTTCCAGGCTCGGGCATTCTGTGGTTATATAAATTCTGTAAGGCAGCCACCCAGAGCCCCACTTGAAGGCTTCTTTTTACTGATTGTCTTAAGCAGTTAACAAATTGTATTTGCATGGGATTCATCCCCAGATTTCTGTATTGTAATGAATGGAGGCAGTAGCCTTGGAGATGGTCCTTTACAATTAAGCAGTTCAAAGTGTGATACTCACTGGAAGAAAAGAAACTGAGAATCTGTAAGAGCTTTAAGCAAGAGATTTCTTCTCAAAGTGGCCCAGCTCTTTCCTGAGACATTGAGCAGCTCTGCTTATCATAGTTGCCATTGTGCTTACTTTGGATAGTTGCTGCCTGTTATTTGTGTCAGCACAATATTTCCTTGGATATAAAGGACAGTGGGAGCAGGGTTTGCACAGTGGAGCTTCATTCCTTGATCCATTTCCTGGATGAGTTCTGCTTCCAAGTAGGTTGCATTTAAGTAAAGTAATTTTGACCCTTTCAAGTGGCAGGTGGTATCACATATCAGGGCTGTGAGGCAGAGGGCAAAAGACTGATTGTTGATGTTCTTCTGAGATAACAGCTATGCAGCTGACCTCATATGAGCAATGTGATGGGTTAAAGTGGAGTTAACTGCAGAAATTCAAGTAATCTTTTGGTTGAGATTGCTTTCTGAGTGACTTTTCCCCGAGCCTTGGTACTAAATTCAGACCAACTTTGTCTTTTCGTGAGAGAAGATCAGTGAATTGTATTTGATAACTTTTCCTATATTGTATCTTATAGAATTAAGAATGACATTTTAGGCTATCTGCTGTCCTTCCTAGGGAAGATGGAGAAGCATAAGGCTACTATCTCCTTTATCTATTTATCATTAAAGGTTGTGTTTAATGATTAGATATGGGTGAAAAAAGGTAGAACTTTTATGCTTGTCACAGGAACACATACATGGAGGAAATGTGTTACAACCTGCAAGAGTGAGTTGCTGCTGAAAATACAGATTAAAACTTCTGATGTGGACTCATGGGATGTAATGTTTTAGGAAACATGCCTTTATAATCATGTCAGATTGACTAAGTTTTTCTGTGGTTTGCTACATCCTCTGTTTTCTGTCACCTAGGAAATATGATTGAAAGGATATTAGTGTCTTGTAACAACCAACAAGATTTGCATGAGTGGGTGGATCACCTGCAGAAGCAAACCAAAGTCACAACTGTTGGGAATCCAACCATTAAACCTCACTCTGTGCCATCTCACACGGTAAGAAACAGCTTCTGGATTGAAATGAATGAGCAGTGTGTGCAGAATCAGGCTGTCAGATATACCACCGTGTAAAGCATTTATTTAGTTGTTAGTAGCAAGAACTGAATGTTATGAGTGTGGTTTAAAGAGCTGAAAGATCAGTGTTTTTCATTGTGTGAACAATGAATTAAATTTTCAGATCTTGGTGTAATAATCTAACAGGGTAAAAGATAAATCATTACCATTAATTTTTCTATTTTTACCAAGTAATACATCACTATCTCTTTGCTATCCTTAGAACAGGATTAATTGGTGATGCACTTGATGGGCTATGGAAAAATAATTTCCTTAAGTATCTTCTTTTGGATATTGCATTTGAGTTGTTAGATATGAAAGGATCTAAATTTATCTCCCTCTTCAGTAGTGGGAGCAAGGCTGCTCATAGTTGTTCTTTCTTGAGTGCATGCTCTGTCTCTGGTAGACAATAAAAGTTTATTTGTTTTCCCAAATAATAATTCTGTGCAAAGATTTTCAAAGGCCAGCTGTATTAAAGAGAAAAAGTAGGCAGTGAGTGAGATTATTTCACTAATCCTTGATGATCCTGTCTTTATTATCACAGTATATTTTCTTTCCCTTCCCATCACCTTTGTGTCTTTGACAGCTTCCTTCCCACCCAGTAACACCCTCCAGCAAGCATTCAGACAGCAAGCCAATACCACTGACTCCTGTGTACCACACTCTCCCTCATCCATCACATCATGGGACACCACACACCACGATAAACTGGGGACCTCTGGAGCCTCCCAAAACCCCGAAGCCTTGGAGCCTGAGCTGCTTACGGCCTGCGCCTCCTCTACGGCCTTCAGCAGCTCTTTGTTATAAAGAGGTGAGATGTGGCAGCCCAGAAACACTTCTCTGCAGCAGGCCAAGAATGGGATGTTACACTTTCTTTTTTACACACTGCCATTTTAGAGTTTTGTACATGTTTTTAAGTAAAGTTGATTTAACAGCTGATGCTGCATCAGTAACATTCTGTGATTCTGTGACTACTGGATGTTGTTTGTTTCAAGCTGGGATTTAGTCTTGCAGCTCAGAAAATACATACTAAGGAGAGGTTTCCCTTCTCTCCCTAAACTGCTTTCACCTATTTCCACTCTTTATCCAGTTAATAATTAAGATTACTATTTTTGGGTTTTGGTTTTTTTTTTTTTCTTTTTCAAACTAGCAATTCCTTTGTTATATTGAACATCTGTGCTTATTGCAAAGTAAGTTATTTGCTAACAACACTGCAAAGTGTCTTATGTAGGGTATCTCATGGTGCTTCCAAGTGCTGTATAAAAACATTGTAAGACCCTGTGGTGGCAAATTGACTTTTGGTTCCTGAGTATTTGCTACTGTTACTAGGTAGCAAGAGCATATTTAAAGTCTATGTAATATTTTTGTACACAAGAGTCTGACGGCTAGTGTTGCCATTAGATAAAAAATAAAAAATAACCCATAGATTTTAAGATGCTGTTGTTATTTTTAATTAGCATATGGTATGAAGCAGGAATTTCTTCTAGAAGGAAAAAAATGTGATGGGTTTAACCATATAAAGATAGTGACAGTAGGTTACTTTGGTCCTGCCACTACACTTTTTGTGTGTTTTGTTTTTCTTTTTTAAATGATACGAAAATATTAGATTTTAGTTGGAAGTCTGTGTCTATGTGGAAGGAGGAGAATGTGTGTTTTGTGGTTTTGCAATAACTCATGTTTCAGTACCTTTGTTATGGCAGTAGTTCATGTGAAGCAACATGGCTGGGAAAGAATCAGAAGTTGTGCTTAAGATCATTTTATGAGAGCGAGATGTCAACAGAAATGTTATATTTTGTAGAAATGTAAATTGCAGTTTCTTAGGAGCTGTGTAGCCTAAACACTGTGCCCCAGGGTGGCCTGGCTGTGTTATTGGGTTTTTTTGCTTTTTATTTCCTTTTGTAAATCCCCTAAACAACAAGGAAAAAGTGACAGGTGGTCTGCAATTGGAAGGTTAGCATTTAGGCTTAGTTGCCACAAGAGCTTCTTCTGTTTGGCTGTCGTGAATGCTCATACAGTAATTTAAGTTTCTATCATACTTTTATGTGTAGAGGACTGAGTTTTCCAGTGTGGTTAGATTTCAGTCATCTTTACACTGTTTAGCATACAATGATTCTCAAAGCCTATCTTCATCATCTTTGGTCTGTCCTGCTCATTCACATTTTTACTTTCTTGTTCTGTATTTTATAGAGGATGTCTTGTATCCTTAAGGTAAGGGGGTAGGCCAGTGTATTCCTTCTGTTTTTCTAACCTAGCATTGTTCCTGTAAAATGCTGTTCTTGTAAAATCCTTTCTTTCCTCTGTTTTCTCCGTTTCCAAACAGACAAACATTTTCAAAGTCTGGCTTTGGAGAGTATACTTCCTGCCAGGCTTCATTGTTAGATCCTTTTTTACTTGCTTCTAAGTAAAGAAATGAAATGGGTTGTTTGTTCAAAAGTGAAGGAAAGAAAATCTGTGTTAATGTAGGCCTGCCTCTTTCCTTCCCTCTGTCTCCCAACCAGCCTGCATGCTTTTGCAGCAACTTCCCTCTTTATTTCTGTTAATAGAACAGTTAAAATATCTGACTTAGTATATAGTTGGAGGGAGGCTAGAGAGGAAATCGACCACTTCAAGCACATAAGATGTGCCAAAGCATATCAGTAAACTGAATTTCAGTGTTGTTGAAAGATTTTGTTGGGCTAATTTTTTTTTTTAGATCTTCTATATATGTCTTAGAAGTTAAACTGAAATACTGTAGAGAAGCTCTACTGTTTTTATTTTCCCCACACAGGATCTCAGTAAAAGCCCTAAAACCATGAAAAAGCTGCTTCCCAAACGCAAGCCAGAACGGAAGCCGTCAGATGAAGAGTTTGCACTGAGAAAAAGTAAGAGAGACTTGGAGTAAATGTCTGTATAATACAAAGGAGGGAATTAACATCAGTTTAAATTATGTGGAAGTTAGATGTAAAGTCATTTGGTTTCCTCTCTCCTTTTAGGGGAGTGGGAAGTAGGTATTTCCAGAGGATGGCTTATTTTATTCGTCTTAAGTGCTCATGTCATTATGGTATTAGTTGCTGTCTTGAGCTTTACTGTTGACTGCTGTGGATATAAGCTTGTGAGGTGCCCATTTCTATGTTTGCTACAGAGGGAAGAGAGGTTGGGAGTGCATGTAAGGTTCAGGTAAACCTGTCTTACTACTGTAAACAGAAATTTGAAGGTACTATCCTGCTTTTACAGAATACTTAGTAGCCATGTTCTTAAATCTGAAGAACAGCACTGAACTGAGAGGGATTGATGAATGTATAGAAAAACAGAAGGGTCAAAAAAAGTCTGGATTTGGGGGTAGTTTGGGGTGGAGGGAGTGTTAATGTTATCAAGCAAACGCACTACTCCTTTGGTTCTCAGAGTCACTCCAGTTCTTCCTTAGGAATTTGTGTGAATGAATAATCCTGTTACTTGTATTAATAAAAGGTAGGGTGTTTAATATAAAAGCCAGATTCCTTTATTGCACCTGTTTGCTTCTCTGTGTCTGGCCTTTGCTCATGGGTTTCTTAAGATAGAAACTGTGCCTTGAGTGTGCAATTAATGAAGCATATTATTGTGAACATGGTCGCTCACTGATTTGTGTAGGGCTGGAGTGAAAAAACATTTCCTCAGGACACTGTTGGTTTGTCTAAGGTAGAGAGATCCCTCTGAGTGTGGCCTCAGGGTTAGAGTAGTGAATAGGACAGTTGTGTGTTCATCAACATGCATGTGGATGTTTTAGTTCAGGGTGTTTCAGATACTTATAGAAAGGTATCTTTAGGAAAAGTGAAAGCACTGCAATACTGTATAATTTCAGATGTTGCAGGATAGAGGTTCAATAGTTTTTATGACAGCAGATTTACAAGTTATTAAGGATTTAGAAATTGTTTAGGTACATTTAGTTAGAGGAGATGATATTTAGTTGTTGGGAAGGAGGGCTTAATAGCTTGCAAGTACATAATTTTATTCCTAGATAAATTAACACCTGGTATTTCAAATGTAATGGTAGCTTTAAGTCAGTGTTACTTACAGAAATACTTTCTGATTTGTGGTATTCATCTGTTTTTCCCCTTTGTGTCAGTAACTAGAAGCTTTTGTGTATATTAGTGCTCTTTCAGCCTTTTCCATTCAGCTTGTAGAACTCTAGAAGTTTTCCGCTAAGGAACTGCTATCAAACTTTGTCTTATTGACAAAGAAATTGTGATTTTATTGCTTATCTTCTGAGGAATTACAAAGATTGATGGACTGTGTTTTGAGAACTGTATTTCAACTGAATGTCCTCAAAATACTAAGTTCAGGAATGAAATATTTTCCTGCTACTGTAGTGATATGGTGCTGCATTCTGACGACAATGAAATCAATATATTTTTCCTGCACTGAAAGAGAAATAAACTGTACTTTGGATCACCTGCATCTCATAAGCTGCTGGAAAACTGTACTGAGTCAATCAGCTTGCCAGCTGATTCTGACAAATGTTTGGACAGTTGGCTTTGTTCTGGTGATAATAAATGGCAAAAAGTAACAGTATGCATTGGTTGACAGAGAATACTACTACATTTTGACATTGAAGGCAGTTCAGATTCAAGCAGCAGAAAACCTTCAAGTCTAGGTTTTTTTCCTCAAGTTTTGTGGGAGGAAAACAAAAATGCTTTTAAAACTACAAATCATATTACTCTACATTTAAACTCCTTATTCCATCTAAGTTAATGATGGAAGTACCTCTAGATTTCAGTTTGACTGGAATTTCATTCTGTTGCAAGTAAAAAATTTGACAGCATTTTTACTGAACTCCCCAAGGAGAAGATTTGCTGTGGAGCTCTACCTTTTTGAACATTTTGCCATGTTAAGCTGAATAGTTGAATTTTTCAGTAGTGTTGTTTTACTTCAAAGTCTGAGAAGCTTAATTCCTTTTGATTTTGTACTTACGTGATAGTGACATTTTTCCAGCTGCACACTGCACTGAAATTGTAGTGATGTATTTATTATTACTATGTTAATCCTGAGTTTAATTTTCAGTAGTGTGCTGTTAAAAGGGATAAATCTTCATGTAAATCTTCATACACACATATACGAATCCCAAAAGTTTTCAATGTTTCTGCGAATTAATATTCTGTTCCTTGATTTTTCTTAAATAATATAATATGGGTGTAATAACTGGGCTATACATATTTCTCCGTTTATTGGCTGTTTAAATTAGAACCAGACTGACTGCATTTCAAAATATGTTCTGTGCAATTTAAGATGCTGAGAAAATTTCTTGAATGTGTGGGTAATTATTCAATACAGAATATTATTTTTGTATTCTAAAACTGTTTCCTTTATTGATGTATGATTTTTTAAATTGAATTATTAAGAGAATTTAAAATTAATTGACTAGGCTAATGATTGATCTCAACTGGAATGTAGTGATTTACAAAGGCTTTTCTGTGCTAAGAAACATAACTATCTTAAAATTCTATTTTTCCCATTGATTCTAGGTACAGCTGCTTTAGAAGAAGATGCTCAAATTCTTAAAGTCATTGAAGCATATTGCACAAGTGCCAAAACACGTCAAACACTAAATTCAAGTAAGTTAGAAAATACTGAAATGGCTAACTAAAACACAAATGACATAATTTGCAAAAAAAAAAAAAGTGAGGTGCATGTTCTCAAGCCTTTGCAAGTTGCAGGCTGGCTCTGGAAGAAGTAATAACCTTTTTCTGGCTTAATATCAGTGCTGAGTGTTTAGGTATTGGATGCCAAGGTTCCAGGGTTAGCAACTATAGTTCTTCTGATATTTAAAAGAAACACAAAAAACACTCAAATCACCTAAACAG